>NW_003852397.1:11525658-11568877 GCF_000181295.1 Otolemur garnettii | reverse complement strand
AACCAGTTTGATGAAAATATTTCAAATTGTATGTAAAACCAGCACATTATACCCCATGACTGCATTAATGTACACAGCTATGATTTAATAAAAAAAAAAATGGACAAACGTCTGAATAGACTTCTCACCAAAGAATATATGTTCAATATCAGATATCATTAATATAACACTGACAATGCCAATTCTGGTGAAGTTGTTGAACAACATTAACCTTCCTTTATTTTTGGTGAGAATGAAAATGGTACAGAGAATTTTTCAGAAAATGAAGCTATTCTGCTACAGAGGTGGAGCATCTCATAAAATGTACACCAGGAGTTAACCAGGATAAAAAATATAGGCTTTGAGTGATAATGTTGTGTTAGTTTTAAGTTCATTGAGGATACCTAATGTACTACTTTGGTGAGGGATATTTTTTATTAACTCAGATTCATACTTTATTGAGATATCGTTCTAAGATAATTATTTTTAATTTAAAAATATTCAAGAGGCCCACGTATTTTTGGTTACATAGATCACTTTAGTAAGCTTTTGTGATACTTGCATCACTGCTATAAGTATGCTTATCACCCAGAAAGTACCAGTTAAGTAGTTTTCATCTATCCTCTTTTCCTCTTTAACCCCTGAGAGATTTCCAGAGTTTATTCCCCCCTCTGTGCACATGTTTGCTCATCAGTTAATTCCAATTTAATAGTGAGTACATACGGTGGTTGTTTTTCCATTCTTTTGATACTTCACTTAAGATAGTAGCCTTCAGTTCCATCCAAATTGTTGCAAAAGGCATCCTTTGTATAAACATATCACATTTTTTTATCCACTCATGAGTTGATGGGCATTACAGTTAATTTCACATTTTTTCAATTATGAATTCTGCTCATATAAACATTCAAGTGCAGTTGTCTTTTTGATAAAATGACTCTTTTCCTTTGTGTAAATACCCAGTAGTAGGAGTGCTAGATTGAATGATAGGTCTATTTTTACTTCTTTGAGGAATCTCTACACTGTTTTCTACAAAAGTTATATGAGTTTGAACTCCCACCAATAGTGTATAAGAATTCCTTTCTTTCTGCATCTGTGTCAGCCACCTATTGATTTGGGACTTTTTAATAAAAAACATTTTATCTGGGATAAGTTGTTTATGGTTTTATTTGCATTTCCTGGATAGATAGTAAGGTTGAGCCTTTTAAAAAATATGTTCATTGGCCGCTTGTCTAACTTCTTCTGAAAAGCTTCTATTCATGTCTTCTGCTGACTTTTGTTTTCTTTTCTAATTTATTTTTTATTCAATTTAATACAAGGGTATAGACCAGTGGTTCTCAACCTATGGGTTGCAACTCCTTTGGGGGTCGAATGACCCTTCCACAGGGGTCACCTAAATACATCCTGCATATCAGATATTTACATTACTATTCATAACAGTAGCAGAATTACAGTTATAAAGTAGCAACAAAAATAGTTTTATGGTTGGGGGTCACTACAACATGAGGAATTGTATTAAAGGGTTGCAGCATTAGGAAGGCTGAGAACCACTGGTATAGATGATTGGGTAACATTGTTTGCATTTATTCAAGTCCAAGTTGTAGTTGAGCTCTTCAGAAGGTGTGCCCTATACCCCTACATTACACCTGTTAGGTGAGAGGTTAACAAACCCCCTTGGATCCTTCTTGAATTTAAATGTGTTTTTCTCTCACGTGGGTATTGAGTTGTTCATCAACTACTTCCATATTAATATTAAATACATTGGAGACTAACTTTTCCTGTTCTTGTAATACTTCACTCAGAAGGATGTTCTCCAAATCCTTCCAGGCAAATACAAAGGATGTAAAGTCTCCATTTTTTATGACTGAATAATTTTCCATTGTCTACATGTACCACAGTTTATTTATCTATTTGTGGGTTAATGGGCACTTAGGTTATTTCTACATCTTGGCTATTGTGAATTGAGCTGCTATAAATATTTGAGTGCAAATGTCCTTATGGTAAAATATTTTATTTCTTCTGGGTAGATACCTAGTAATGGGATTAAAGGATCAAATGCTAGGTCTACTTTTAGAAGAGATTTCTGCCCACTTTTGAATGGGGTTGTTTGTTTTCTTACTAAATTAATTGAGTTCTTTGTAGATTCTGGATTTTTGCTCTTTATTAAATAAATAGCTTCTGAAGATTTTCTACCATTCTGTATGTTATCTGTTTGCTCTTTTGATTTTGTTAGCTACAGAAGCCTTTTAATTTAATCAAATTCCATTTACTTCTTCTTATTGTTCTGTAATGGCCATTGGGGTTTTACTCATAAATTTTATATCTAGGTCGATATCTGGAAGTGGAGTTATTAAGATTTCATGGCTTAAATTTAAGTCTTTTATCCATATTGAATTATTTTTTTGTGATTGCTAAGAGATATGGATTCTGTTTTATTCTTCTGCGTGTGGCTATCCAACTTTCCCAAACCCTTTATTACATAGATCTTTTTTCCCCCAGTGTATATTTTTGTCTGTTTTGTCAAAGATCAGTAAACTATACCTGAATGGTTCTATATCTCAGTTTTCTTTGTTCCTTTGATCTATGTCTCTATTTTTATGGCAATACCATGCTGTTTTGATTTTTATAACCTTGTATTATAGTTTGAAGTCTTATAATGTGATGCCTCCAGATTTGTTCTTTTTGCTTAAGAGTGTGTTGGCAATTCAGGCTCTTTTCTGGGCTCCAAGCAAAGAGCAGAATTATTTTTTCCAGATCTGTAAAATATAAAAATGGTGTTTTGATGGTGATTACATGAATTTGTAAATCACTTTGGGTAATATGAACAATTTAATAATTAAAAAAAAATTTTTTAACAATGTTGAATCTACCAACCTATGAGCATGAAATACTTTTGTTTGTGTAGAGGGATATTATTAATGGGGATGTTATACATTTTGGGGGGCAGAGAACATATTTGAATTATGTATTTTCTGCTCAATTTTGCTGTGAACCCAAACTGTTTAAAAAGATATAAGGTCTATTAAAATACAAGGTAGGCATAAATTTCATGCACAATTTAAAATAGTTTCACATAGTAAATTAGATACCTTGTGTATAAAGAATGTAAAAATAAATAAATATTTCTATTCACATGAAAAGAAACGAAGTTGACCCTTATGTCCATTAGCCAAATTATTGATTTCTTTAGTGTTTCTTAAATTTCCAAATAAAGTAATTTTTTTCTCTGGAGAAAACTCAATTTCCATTTTTTTCTAAGTAGAAAACATTATAAGGTAAATTCAGTTCTCTACCTATTGCCTACATAGTTTTATGCCCTAAGTATTTATAAATGACAAATATTGGCTATGACTCAAAGATTCCACCTGTTTTAATGAGAAGAAAATGCTTGATATTTCATATCTAGGAAAATATTGATATTTCATATCTATTTCTCAAAATGAGAAATATCAACATGGGATAGAAAGTTTAGAGAGAGTATAAAATCAAAGAGGTTCTGAGAAATATTTTAGTGAGAAAACACTAGAAAGAAACAAGAAGGTTAAGTGTATATAGTCATATCCATAGTTAGGGTGCAATTCAAAAATAAGGTAAGGTAAAAATGAGTATAAACCAGCAAAGCACCATGGCAACATGAAAAAAACAAGAGTTGACACCCCCAGGGCACCACAATGGACCTACCAAAGTAAACTCCAATCACAAGAAAATTGCTAAAATAATAGAAATGGAGCTCTGATATGAATGGCAAAAAAGATGAATGGAATAGAAGAGAAACTTGAAGACTATTAAAAAGAATCTAAAAAATTATTTCAGAAAATTAATGAAAAAGTTGCTAAATAGCTAGACCACATAAGAAAGGATCTAATGGAACTTCAAGAAATGAAAGAGTCATTTAGGGAATTTTAAAGCAAAGCAAAACACTTCAGCAACAGACTGAACCAAGTAGGCTTCGTTCCAGGAATAAAAGGATGGTATAACATAATAAATGTGATTTAGCACATAAACAGAGGCAAAAACAAAGGCCATATAATTATCTCAATAGATGCAGCAAAAACATTTGACAAAATCTAGTACCCTTTCATGATAAAAACCGGTAAGAAACTAGGCATATAAGGAAAATACCTGAAAATTATACAACCCATTCATAAATGGCAAACCCACACTCAACATCGTACTGAATGAGGAAAAGTTAAAATCACTCCCCTTAAGAAATGGAATAAGGAGGGGGCACCTATCATCACCACTTTCATTCAACATAGTCCTGCAAGTCCTGGCCAGAGTAATCGGCAAGAGAAAAAAATAAAGGGTATCCAAATTAGGAAAGTAAAGGAGAAATTACTTTTTTTTTTTTTTGCTGAAAATATGATCTTGTATCTAGAGAAACCCAAAGATACACCAAGAGATATCTGGAATTGATAAATGCAACAAAATCCCAGGTTGTAAAATCAGTGTAAACTTGGGCATCGCCTGTCATTCACTGAGTAGTGTGCTGGCCCCATATACCAAGGGTGGCAGGTTTGAACCCGTCCAAATTGCAACAACAACAACAAAATCAATGTAAACAAATCAGGAGCATTCCTATATAAAAACAACAGTCAAGCCGAGAGTCAATTCAAAGTCTAAATAAAATTCACAATTTAACTACTAAAAAATAAAATACCTAGGAATATACTTAATCAAAAAGACAAAGGGTCTCCACAGGGAGAACTACAAAACACTAAAGAAAGAAATTACAAATGGCACAAACAAATGTAAAACCGTAACATGCTGAAGGTTTGGTAGAAGCAACACTGTTAAAATGTTTGTACTACACAAAAAGTTACAAATTCCAAGAAATCTTCATTTAAATGCTAAAGCATACTCTGAAAATCTAATTCTACTATTTTTTTTGGAACAGAAAAGAGCCCAAATAGTCAAAACAATCTTTAGCAAAAAGAACAAATCTGCAGACATCACATTATCAGACTCCAAACTGTAATACAAGGCTATAACAATCAAAACAGGTTGGTATTATTATTAAAACAGATGCATAGACTAATGAAATGAATAGAGAACCCAGATATAAAAAACATCTACATACACCAACTGATATTTTATAAAGCAGACAAAAATGTATACTGAAGAAAAAACACCCTGTTCAATAAAGGGTGCTGAGAAAATTAGATAACCACATGCAAAAGAAACAGAGTCCCCATCTCTCACTATTTACAAAAATTAATTCAAAATGGGTAAAAGATGTAAAGGTAAGGCATGAAACCCTAATGATTCTAGAAGAAAACATAGGGAAAACTCTTCTCGATATAGGCCTCGGCAACACATTTATGACTAAGACCCCAATGGCAACTACAGCAATAATGAAGCTAGATAAATGGGACTTAATATAACTAATAATATTCTGGACAGCGAAGGAAATAATTAACAGAGCAAACAGATAATTTACAGAATGGGAGAAATATTCACAAGCATGTTGAGAGCTAACACAAACTTTTACATCTTTAAAAGTCAGTGCCATATTTTGGAAAGGTTTATCTGATATTCCCTTTCTTAGAACAAGATCCAAGGATTTGGAGGGATGGAAGGAAAAGCAACAACTGTCAGTCACTGACGCTGCTCAGTTCCATGTCTCAGTGCAGAGAGTGGAAGGGGATACTTTTGTTATCAGATGTGCTCCCCCTTTCTAATGAAAGAACCTACTAGAAAAAGAGTTTTTGAAGGTAGGAATGGAAGGGATATGGGATCATGGGATTAAAACCCAGGCAGATCTGTGAGTAAAGGAGCTTCATGAGGAGGCATAAAATTCTCCACTTGCAAAATCTGAATATAGAGCTGTTCCCAGTCATGTAGAATGTAACAGATTTGTGGTTCATCATGGTGAGTCAGATTTGATATTGTAGATAGCCTCAAGAGAGTCTCTGCCTCTCACTATATTTAAGACTATGGTTAAATGCCATCATTCACAGTCCAGAAAGGAACAGGTACAGAGCCTATGCAGAGATAGAGCAACCAAAGCTAAGCCAAACAAAATAAGCATGCAATAGCAGAAACATACAAACACATGACAATAACTGGAAACAAAAAGTTAGGAAGAAAGGAAGGTAAAAGCAACATCTGACAGGTTTTAGCTCTGGAATATGGAATGCAGTTCTGTACATTATTGCAGCATTTGTGAAAATATGTATGTGTATTTGTTTTATGAGACCTTAGAAAGAGCTGCCAGATCAAAATAAAAAAAAAAAAAGAATCCAAATGAAGGAAGATAGTTCAGAAAGAAATGGAAGGGAACAATAAAATCATAGCATACTTAAAGGAAAATTTCTTCATAAGTAGAAAGAACTTGGCTGAAAAGCACAGTAAAATGAATAAGAGAGCTAAGAAAAATCACAAAAGCACAAGAAGGTAAACAAATATGATACATATTATTGGCAGAAATAGCAGTTCTGGAAGACAAATGGCAGAAATCAACAGACACAGTTTGTGTTCCCAGAAAAAATACACAGCATGTGGAAAAGATATTTAGGAGGATGATAAAATCGCCTTTCCTATGGTAAAGGCAATTCAGATACTACAGCATTTTATGTAGAAAACGCAATACTAAGGCATCCATTGTAGGTTTTAGAACTTAAATGTTAAAAATAATTTAAAAAGCACATGGGCAAGAAAGCCTAATATTTCTTCACGTTTCATATGATGCTAAGAAACAACATAGGACATCTGAGAATCTCATGCCCAGCTTAGTTTAATTCCAGGGCATTATTCTCAAATACATAAAACTCAGGAGAGATATCACCTCCTTGAATTCATATTGAAAAATTCATTATTTGATAATGACATAGAGCCAACAAAAGGATAATCATAAAAAAATTTAAAAGATTGGGAAGTGATATGGCATGATATAAAAGGATAGGCTGAGATTTATCCAACTGAAATAAATTTTAAAGACTCAACAATTCTTGCATTGCTTTCTTTTTTACTTCTCTGTATTTTATAGTGTGCTTAGTCCCTTTTTACATAAGCAAATATTTTAATTTTTAAGAACAAATGTGAGAAAACTAGTTATGTAGCAGCTATTGTAATTCATGCACACAGTCTAGGATTGTAAAAATGGGGATGGAGAAGTGTGGACAGACACATGGAGTGTAGGAAGTAACAGAGTCAAGCGTTGTTAATGGAATGCATGTGGTGTGTGAAGGAGAGGGAGGTGACGATAACACCTACACATACATGGCTTGCAGAACTTGTTGGATAGTTCCCTGTTCTAGCATGTATCAGGAGACTAAATTTGAAAGATTAGGTTAGATAGAACAATTTAAAGTATTATTTGACTCCAAGGTAGAGATTATCAAATTCCAGTGGGTGCTAAATTATTTTCAGTGGCAACAATATTTTGAAAATTCTCCTTTCTCCTGTTATGAAGACCACATAACAATAGATTTATTATTATTATTCTTTATACATTAATAATTCTTGCTTTGGAGTATAGAGGTTAGTGTTTTCTAGCAATCTAGAACAGAAGTGGGCAATATTTTCGTAAAGGGTTATAGTGTAAATATTTTAGACTTTTTGAGCCATAAAGTCTCTATTGCAAAACTCAACTCTGTTAAATTAAGTTAAATTTAAATTTGGGTTAAATTAAGTTTAGCCTAATGCTGCCTTTGTGCATATTTCAAGTTTCTCCACACACAGTGAAATGTTACCTAACTGAGAGTAGTTACATAAACAGACTGTAACCTACTCTTGTACCAATCTCTGAGTTTCCACCAATCACTGGCTCACAGTCCACCAAATGTCCAAACCACGTTCAAAGAAGGCAAATACTGATTTGTAACTAATCCAGATGTTTCTGCACTTCACTTCCATTTTCTGTACCTCATGTTTCTTTTCCCACCCATAAATTCTTTCTAATCATGAGGCAGCACTGAAGTCTTTCTAGGTCCATTCTGGTTAGCGGGTGCTGCCCAATTCATGAATCATTCTTTGCTCAATTAAACTCTTTAAAATTAATTCATTTAAAGTTTTCCTTTTAACAGCAACAAGAAAGCAGCCATAGACAATGCATAATGCATGAGTGGGACTATCTTAAAATGAAACTTTATCTACAAATGTTAGTATTTGAACTTCATATAATTTCCAAATGTCATGAAATATTATTTTCACTTCAATTTTTTTCTCTAGTTAAAAATGTAGAAGCCGTCACTAACTCATGGACTACAAAAACAGGCATTGGTCTTGGTTTGGTGTGCAAACCTTAGTTTGCAAATCCCTGATCTAAAATATCTACCTTCTAGATCTCTTTTTAGAACCCTTAGCAAAAATCAGTCTTCCACAATCAGCTGAGATGCATGAATGAAATCCTGGAAAAACTCTGCAATGACATAGAGCACTATATTAAAAGCATGCAACACAAATCTGCTAGGAGTTTTATACCTGATAAGGTTTTAATCCAGGAAACATACTCTAGAGGCAGTGAAATCATATTGTTGTCTTGTTAGAGTGCTCTCTGATAGAGTGTTTGGAAGTCTTTCTTCTGGGTAGCTTTTCTCCAGTAGTAAGACATCTACTTCTTGCTGTATCATGACCCTTTCATACCGACAATAAGTACCTTTCATGCTTCCCCTTGTATGCCTCCTAGTTCTCTTGGTTAACTCCAACTAAAAATTAGTGCTGTGGAATATATTTTTAGGTGAACAAAACCTATGAGAGCGAAAGGAAAACTGATCACACTCTGAAAGCTTCAATGAAATATTTCTCTTGGGTCTCCTGAACTCTTTTCCATTTTTAGTTAAGTATAAAATCTTAATATCAATATGGGAGAGGTTACAATACATTGATATTTTTATTAGACTCTGTTACTTAATGTATCTATATAAATATGATATGATTCAAGAGAGTAACATTCAAACTACTACCTAAAATGTTGATATAGACTCTCATAGTGTAATAAATTATTTTGTGGTTTATATATAGCTAGTTTTCATAATCCTTAAAAATAAAAACACCTGTGTGTGAAACTGCAAATAGGGAAAACTTCAAAAATAAGAAAATGCTGACAAAGTGATTAGCAGTTGAAAGAATATGAAGAATAGGACATGAATAAAATAGTCAGGAAATCAAAAAGACAATGTAGTTTTCTGCAGTTACCGTCACTATTGTTGGGGAATGGCCAAATGTAATATTTTTTAAAAATGCAACCCATATTATCTTTACTGAGCTAATTAAGCCATATGGATATTTTTAAACTTGGAAAATGTTAAATTAATTTGTGTTTTTAAATATGCATGTCTGCTACAATTATAAGTGTATTGCATTCTAAATGTACCTTTGTATTTTGATCTTTAAAGAAATTAGCAATAGACCTCCAGTGTCATCAGCCAAGAATGCAGTCAGAAAAGCTTTAGCTTATAGTAAGAAATGCTGAGCCAGAGACTTTGAGTTCTAATTGTAAACAAACAAAGAAGTTGAAAAGGTAAATTAAAGCCAGAAGTTTAAAAGGTAAATTGAAACCACTCTATACATGCACTTTTCTTTTTTTTACAATTCTGAAATTAACAGCAGTTATGTAGCATTTGAAAAGAAAACAAACACAGTTTTATGCTCCTTGGACCAAAAAAGTCTATGGTAACAAAGATTATTATTGAAGTATTTTCCCATGAAATGTTATATATCCAGGTATTGATACATTATACAACAATAATAAAAAATTATGTTGATTTACTGAAGAAGTACATCTGAGAAATTTCATCTGTTTGGCATGTTTTGCCCTATAGTAATTGAAATATCCATTTAAACACCTAGGAAAATCATAAGCTAATATATGTTGTGGCTGGTTGTAGTTGAAGCTTTATGTAGATTGTTTGTTGTTTTCTGGTTTATAAATAAGTGCTTATTATAAAGCCTCACTTCATCATTAAATGTAGAGAAATATAAGAAAGAAAATAAATATGCTACAGTCAAGAAAGAAACATTATAAACTCAAATACATTCCATTCATCATTTATTATATTCTGTTATTATATGGAAACCAACCTCTTTAACAATTGTCATATCTGAACCACTCTATTCAGCTTTCATTACTTGTGCAGACTCTAAGGACAAAACATTGAGTAACACTTCACATCTATATAGAGAGAGTAGTTATCATCTCAAGATGGTAAATTTAGATGAGATGATGTTCATAGTACAGGTCTCATTTGGTTCTGATAACTGGTATCCCATATATGGATGCAGACCCATTTTTATTTAAAGACTTATGTATATAAAAAATATTTAGCAAAGTCTGAATATATATATATGTATTTAATTATACATATGAAAATAAGAATTAAGCATCAGCTATACCTTCCTATATATTTCCCCTTTTCACATTATACTTATTTCTTATTTATAAGATTGCCTCAGTATCCACTCAGCCCTAAAACAGCCCATCTACCATTTGCTTAGTGTCTTATTGTTCCCAAATTACCTACATTCTGCTTTGGTCTGTTTTCATTTTAGGTTGTTTTGATGGTTCCATTATCTAAAGGTTAGAATTCACTAATTACTTTCAGCAATTTTCCTTATGTGTTACCATCATCTCTGTAGGCATTGACAAAGTACTGACACCAGCATTATTTGAATTATAACATCATGCACAAAACAACATAAAGATGTTTCTAGTTCCTAATCTTCTCACCCACAACTACTTTCAACCATCTGGTTCAACCCCTTGATCATTCCATAATTCGTAACTGCTTCTCTTCTGGAAACTCAGTTTCAAATCACAGTTCAATGACTGACATCTTGTAAATAACAGCTGACCTACTCTGGGTCTCAAAATATTATAGTTATATACTCTATAAGACTCAATCACTTTTATCACTTGCTTAGACAACTGTGATGGCCTTCAAACTGTTTTCCTTTTCCTAATCACTCTGTTATTTATTTATATAGTGGCTAGAAAATGTGCTATCACATTGACTTACTTTATTTTCTATATAGTACACACAGTCCTTTAATGTTTGTTTGATTTATTTGTACTTTACTATATTTTTGTCAATTATTTTTATCTCCAAATCACTAGAACATAAACAGCATGAGATCAGGGACTTTGTCTATCTCACGCACTGGTGAATGCCTAGTGCTCAAAACAACGCTATCACATGGTAAGCAGTAACAGGTGCCTCTTGACTGACTGAGTAAATCAAACTCAAGGCAAGATGTTAATAATCCAATATGCTAGGTTGAGTACATATTTTGTTAGTTCCAAAAAAGTTGAAACACTAAAAACACTTTTTCAAATATTGAAAAATATGTGGCTGCCTCCCTGTGATAAAGAAATAAAGCACTGGGTTCCAGTATTTCTAATCTTTAGACACTGTATTTTCCTACAAGACAAACATTATTGAGCTTTTTTTCTTAGGTTTTGCCACTTCCAAATGTTTAAAAATAACTTTATACATGTATAATAGTCCAAGGCAATTGTTGTATCTTAGAAGCTTAGATTTTTAACTTAATATTTTCATAAGTGATGTCCTTTAGAGGTGATCACTTATTGTCTTACAGTAACTATTATATTAAATAAAATAAACCTATTTTAAACTATTTAAAAATTTTCATGTGATAATTGTGTCATGTTGGTATCTTAGCCTGGGCTGCCATAGTAGTTAAAGGTAGACTGAGTGGAATCCATCATGTTGGTATCTTAGCTTGGGCTGCCATAGTAGTTAAAGTAGACTGAGTGGAATTCATCATGTTGGTGTCTTGGCTGCCATAGTAGTTAAAGGGAGACTGAGTGGCTGGAAAAGCAAGTTTATTTTCTCAGAGTGAAGGCTGGTAAATCTAAGATCAAGATGGTGGTAGGGTCAGTCATCAGGCAAGAAAGTTGACCCCTCTCATGCTAGGAATGGGGTAAAAAATGGACATATGCTGAAAATAACCTAATTTTATGGTATATCCTCCTGTACACAAATATTTACTTCCCTTCTTTATAAAAAATTTCTGTTTTCATGAAGAAAATGACTAATGCTAACCTCAAGGAAAATTTTAAAAATTCTTATTAAAAAATATTATTCAATCATAACATCAAGCTCAAAGTCTAGGATCATGTAATTTACATGAGACATTTCATGAGCCAGAGACTGATAAACTGGAAGAAAAAAAAACTATATACTTCCTATACTGCCAACATAAAATTATGGAACAAAAGCAGGATAATTGCATTAACAACCTTATCTGGGGAAAAAAATGAGTATATAGCATTCACTAATCCATGAAAAAGTCTAAAGTTCTACCAGATGACAATCTTCATAGTGTGAGGCGGGGTTCCTTGATTGAGCCCATTCCCTTTCTGGGAGTGATTTTCCAGGCTATGATTTTCTACAGTTCTTGGATCCAATTTCTGGGGACAGCTTCATTTTAATCATTCCTCTTCATCCTTTCTTAACAAAGCATTGGAAAATATGCCATTCATATGAATAAACAGCTTTTCATCCTCTAGACCAGTGGTTCTCAGCCTCCCTAATGCCACAACCCTTTAATACAATTCCTCATGTTGTGGTCACCCCCAACCATAAAATTATTTTCTTTGCTACTTCATAACTATAATTTTGCTACTGTTATGAATAGTAATGAAAATATCTGATATGCAGGATGTATTTTCATTGTTACAGAGGTGTTGTGACCCACAGGTAGAGAACCGCTGCTCTAGACATTTTGGGATCTCTCTTTTATCCCTCATGAATCTCAGTTTCTTTTAATCTAGGGGGCTTATATTTTTGTCAGTAGAGACCTCTCAAAAATCTTGTATGTGCTCTATGCGTTTGTTTATAGTTAACTTCATTTGCCAAAATCGTGCTCACAATTCCTTTCAAGACTTGTCTCTTAGACTAACTTGCTAGTAGTGTGGGTGTATTTCATGTTGCTGAACCCTGTTTCAAACTTTCTAAAAGTTCCTTTGTCTGGGCTGGGTATGGTGGCTCACATCTGTAATCCAAGCCCTCTGAGGGGCCGAGACAGGTAGATTGCTTGAGCTGACAGTTTGAGACCAACAGGAGCAAGAATGAGACTCTGTTTTCAGTAAAAATAGAAAACCTAGCCAAGCGTTGCAGTGGAAATCTGTATTCCCAGCTACTGGGTAGGCTGAGGAAAGAGAATCTCTTGAATCCAAGAGATTGAGGCTACTGTGAGCTATGAGCCACAGCACCCTACTGAGGGTGACAGAGTGAGACTCTGTCTCAGAAACAACAATAAGATTCCTTGATGTGGCTGAAGGAATCTCCCAGAATCACCTGAAATCTTTCAGAGGTTTAAAAGGATTACTGCAGACACACCCTTGCTTTCATCTATGATTTAGAAACAGTTTCATTTTTCAACTCTAAAAATTCTGGACTGTCTCCGTTGCCTCTGAACTCTGCTTGCCAGCTGCTCAATTTCTTTCTGAGCTCATCTTTTTCTTGCGGAGTTTTACCTAATGTACTTAATAGCAGTCAGCTCACACTTTGAAGATACTGCCCCAGAACTTCCTAGCTCAACACTGCCAATTCTGTAGATAGACATTTTCTTTTCTACATTACTACTAGAGTCAATTTTAAAGAATGCTTTTCCAGCACATCACATAGATCATTGTTTTCAACATCATTTAGCAAATTTCTTTGCCAGTTCCCTAAATCACTGCCATATATTTTAGGTTTTAATTATGACAACATCTAGGACCAATTCTGTGTTAATCAGTTTTTGTTGCACAACAAACGACCACAAAATCTCTGTGCCACACTTGTTTCTTATTCGTACATCTGTGATTCAGCTGCGGTATCTCTGTTTCAGACTCTGGAGATGGCTGCTTTGGCTTCAGAGTCTGTGTTTGGGCTTACGTCTGCCCGACTGCGTTCATTCTGAAGCTAGAACTGATGAGGCAGAAACAATCTAGGGAAGCTCTTTGCAAGGCAGAATAAGAGAGCCTGCGAACACTCGCCTAAAGGCATATGCATATTTTAAGTCTTGTCATGTCCGCTAACATCCCATTGCACAAAGAAAGTCACGTGGCCCACCCTGACATCAGTAAGGCAGAGAGAATATTTTTTCCCATAGAGACCAAGGTTGAGAGTGAGTGAGTGAATGTTTGCTACACAATACTCTCATCTACCACACTCGAGAAGTCACAAGAAGAATGCAATGTTTGTGTGTCTTGCTGTGAAGGTGGAGAAGTGTGGGTTTCTGTTTATCTAGGAACACTTGAACCTTGAACTCTCACAGAAGTCTGTGGAAAATCTGTGGCTTTTACAACCTAAAAGTAGACTTTAAGACTGTTTTAGAACAACAGAAGGTGGTTGGATTCTAGTGTTTTGATGGGAGGAAAGGAAGAAATAACTGGCAGCTCAGAGTATTCAACTAGGAAATGAAGACTGAGCAGGGAGAGATCAGCATCAGTAGTCAGGTGAGCTGATGCCAAGATGGTATGGGAACAAATTAACTGCACCCTTTAGAATGGTCAACCATGAAATACTTTGCAGTGATTAAAGCCATAAAATAAAGGGGTGTGTGTGTGTGTATGTGTGTGTGTGTTTTACCTTTCAAAGATAAACTCAAATGCAGTACTATATCAAACACACTATAAGAAATGGGGAAGATAGAGATTGAGTTTTAAATAGAAAAAGAAATAAGTCAAAAAAGGCCCTGGCACAAATTGATGTTAGCAGAAGTATGTTTTGCTTGATCTGAAAATGTGAAGGTCAGAAACAGGTCAAAGTACACAGAATCATAGTTGTATTGAATTGAGACACACATACTTAACAGAAGGTAGTAAATTAGTGAAGGATTCCCGAAGCCACACATTGGTAGAACAAGAGCTAACAGAGGTAAGAGTGGCAAGATCAAATCCAGGGACAGAAGCTGCACAAGGGCATTAGCAATGCAAACATTCTGATCCCAATGTCTCCACTGATAAAGACTGCCTCAGGCCAAGGGTCTTTATAGGAAGTGGTCCACCATCAGATTGTTTCTGGAAAGTTCTGTGTCCCAAGAAGAAAACTTGGGAAACAAAGTTAAACAGTTTTAATTGTTAGAAAGTTTTTTTTTTTAATGATAAAGATATATGCCATAATTTTTTTTTAATGATAAAGATATGACAAAAGTGGGAGGGAAATATTGTTGCCATGGCATATCTACTGAGATATAAAAACCACTTTATTGAAAATGTCTTTTAAATATCATTTGTGGAATGGAATATTATATGTGTTTATCCTTGATGATAAGGATTTACTATATTTTATGCAGTTGTAGCCCCACCATTGGGGAGATTGTTGGGAACTACATGATTTTCTTTAAAGGAGGAGCTCTGCTGAATAGATGATGAAATAGAATAAGAAAGTAAGGGCAGGGAAATCAATGTTCCTATGAAATGAATAGCTGATTCTGGCAAGATTTTCAGGAGAAATATGGTTCTGACTAAAATGCAATCATATCAGAATTGATTTGCTGTGCCTGACCTCATTGTATAACAATCTACCATAAACTGAATGAGAATTACTTTTAAGAGGAGGTGGGTCCACTATAAAACAACTGTCAATCTGACAAATATACAATTTCCCTCCACTGGCCTCTTCTGCTTCCTCTTGTCCCTAAGCCAGCAACATTGCGTATTTGTTTGATGGTGGTGCTTAAACAGTTTTCTCTTTGAACGACCTCGTTACTGCCCCCATTGGTAGGAAAGTGGCTATGTTTTTTTTTTTTTTTAATTAAATCATATCTGTGTACATTAATGCTATCACGGGGTACAGAGAGATTCACATGTACCCTTATAGGATAAACCAGAGGCGTAATCCCACCAATCACCCTCCCTCCACAAGGTAGATCTAAATTTTCTTGTAGCCTCATTGAATATGCCTCTTAATCCAGAAGGTAATAGAAATTGATATCAAATCTACTGTTAAATAATAAAAGGATGAAAAGAAAATCATCATTTCTCCAATTCTTAAGTAAACAAATGATAGGGGCCCAGAAAGGACAATTTCTTTTTATTGTCTCTTCTTTACAATTTTACCATATATTTTATCAAAAAATTAATTTCTTGACCCTATTACATTTTATGTTAAAAAATCTAAATGAGAATAGTGGTGGAATTATTCATAATAATAAACAAAGATTTTTTTGTGTGTTCCATAAAAATAACAATCTGTGAATCATCTTAATCACAAATATAAATATTATTGCTTCTTTTTCTCTTAAACATTTGAAACTTTTGGCTGCCATTTCAAGTAGAAATTAAAAAAAATCAAAATCTCATGCTTTAATAAGTGAACAGGTGACAGAACAGAGAGGCAATTGGTACAAAGAGGAGACTTGTCTTCAGCAAAGTGACAAGGTACATTTTCAGAGGCTCTGCCTACATTCCTCATAAAGATCTCCTGGATGTGTGCCATAATTTGCAAGCAGACCCTTGTGGATTTCTTCTTCTTTTTTTTACCCTTCATTGTCTATTTATTCCAATTCTGAGTCTACCTGAGAAATTTAAAGTGGTGTAATGCATGCAGCCAAGATTTATAATGTGATATGTTGACTTGGCAGAGCCCAAAAAAAGTGCTTTCCTGAGTTATTACGATTTTTCTCTCCCCCAATTTCCTTTCTCTTCTGCACCTGTGCTGATTGGCTAACATCCTTGAACAAAAATGGCTGGTCACCCCTTATGTATAATTCATGCAATCAAAACTTTGCAACTGTGCACAATTTGGAGTCCTGTGTCCTGTGTGCCCAAATAGGCTATCTCTAAGCTGTCAAGACTTTCTGCAAAGCGACTTGCTCTATGATCATAAACTGAAGCACTAATGAAGTTGTCCACATGGTTCTAGAGAGAGCTGTTTAATCAGGCACTGCTTCTAATTGGGGTTGACTAACAGGTGGCTCCAAACATTGAAAGACTTAGCAGCAATTTAAAAAATAATAAAGATAAAAATCTCTCCTTGCATTAAGCCAAGTCCTCCTATGGTTTACTGGGAAATGCAGATGAGGAGATTATAATTGATGACTTTCATTCCCAAGGAAAAAAGGTAGCATTTTAGAAAACTGTAGGTATTGTTACTTAACAAGGTTTCTAAGCCCAGCTTTACATTTAATAATTATGTAATTAGATCTAAATTCTCACAATGAATCTTGCTGAAGCAATGGGACTTTCAGAGTGTGTTATCTCAAACATGCATATGTCTCTGAGTAGCTTAATGAAATTAACTGATGATAATGGGGA
This sequence comes from Otolemur garnettii, assembly GCF_000181295.1. NCBI lineage: Eukaryota > Metazoa > Chordata > Mammalia > Primates > Galagidae > Otolemur > Otolemur garnettii. Next base: position 11,551,692 of record NW_003852397.1, on the reverse strand, counting down.
AAGATCTCTCATTGTCCTTTCTCAGATGCATGATTTCATGATTTGGCATTGTGTCCATGACCATGGTCTATTCATAGAAGAGAAAAAAATGGAAACGCTATGTAATGTATGTTTTCCACGCACTAAATATGATTTACTTGCAAATTTGATATTTTTCACCATGAAAATTACCCTGCATACTGAAGCAGCTCTTCTTTGCCTCTAAAATATAACACTTTTATGTATTTTGGATTATCATTCATAGTTAAAAGACTATACATAATTTTGTTTTGTTGTCAGTGTTGGAATCAAGCAATTTATCTAATATATTCAAAGTAGAGCTATAGTCGAAGCTGTACTTTGTCATGCTGTTTGGTATTAATTTAACACTTAAATCTCAAATATTGGGAAGAATTCAGAAAAGCTTATATATATAGATATATAGATATAGATATAGATATGTCATAAGCAGATTGACTCATTAATTTTGTCAACAAGCATGTACTGAAAATCTATTATGTTTAAGACGCTGTGGCATATGCTAAAAAGCATACAACATCAATATAATTCTGACCCTGTCATTAAGTAGCTTACATTCTAACAAAGCTCAGACATTCATAATACAAATCAAGGTAAGGGAAGGCTCTTTCAGATATTAAAAACTCACTAAAATGCAAAAAGACAAGAGAAATTATAACAGTTTTGGCATCAAGACCCCAGATTGTTTCATGTCTCTGTTAATCTTTACTATATTGACTATAGTTTTCATAGTCTGGCTCTTCCCTGGGTTCTAAGATGGTTATAGCAGTTCCATGTCTAATGTCACAAAATATCATGATTTAGGGATGGAAAGACATTTTAAAATGACTATGATGTTTTTTGAATGTACACATTTCTCCTTTGACAGAATTGGGGCTTAAGCTCATTGTTTCAGGAAGAAGCAGAGTGGAATTACCACAGTGTGTTTAGATTAACCAAGATCTATTGCCAGAGTTGGTTGTGGGTCACCTTCACCTGTGTCTTGGGAAAAGGACTAGTTATCTTTATGATGATAGATTTCTGTGATCAAGGAAGAAAAAGAAAAGAGATGCCAGGAAAGCAACAAGCTGCTTCTGCTGCAGTAAAATAAGAGTGGAAGAAGTAGGAGATTTACAAAGGTCAAGGATCAAAGCCAAATTGAAGCCTGGTCAGTGTTGTATCTGGTATAGAGCAACTCTATCAAAAATGCCTGGTAGGAAAATATAGGAGAGCCCATATATGTCCAGTGAGAAAGTTATTAGGGCAATGAGAAAGATTTTTCTATTAAGTAAAATAAATCTGGGCATTTTTACTGAAAAGTCCTCCAAGCAGGCTGGGCATAGTGGCTCGCTCCAGTAATCTTAGTACTCTCGGAGGCCAAGGTGAATAGATTGCTTGGGCTCAGTAGTTCAAGATCAGCCTGAGCAAGAATGAGACCCCATCTCTACTAAAAATAGAAAAACTATCTGGGCAATGTGGTAGGTGCCTGTAGTCCCATCTACTTGGGAGGCTGAGGCAAGAGGATCTCTTGAGCCCAAGTATTCGAGGTTGCTGTGAGTTATGATGTCATCGCACTCTACATAGGATGCCAGAGTGGGACTCTGTGTCCAAAAAAAAAAAAAAAAAAAAAAATCATTTCAGGGAAGTGACAGGTGACTACATAGAGGGAAATAATTATTACTGGGAAAGGAGGCTAGAACAGAGTTTTTTTAATGCTTAACATGCATGTAAATCATCTGGTGAGCAGAAGGGTAAAGGTTAAAGTTTATTAGCAACATGCCAATATGTATCTAAATATAAAGAGTTGGAGTTATGTCAAGTGAATTTTTTTTGGAGGGGAATGAGAAAAGAAGGAGTGAAAATTGGATGCCCTTTAAAGGAAGAAGTGAAGGGAAAGCTTTTTCAAGGACAGACCCCTTAATAACTAACTTTAATTGTTCTCAATGGCTAGAAAAAATTTGTGATTGCAAAGGTAAGAAGTATCAGAAGCAATTTTAAAAACCTTACATTTACTCTTACTATATTTCACACATGAGACCATAACTTAGAAATAACATTTAAAATGTTTCCAGCGTTACCAGAAGAAAGGGAAAGAAAAAAAATGAAATAGAGAAATAAATAATTTAATTTACCACTAAGAGGCTGAGTCTGCAAAAGGGACACATTGTAAGCCCTGAGTTACAACTAAGATTAGCTATTTTAATTTGCTATATACTAAGAAATCAACTTGTTATACATATAAAATTGAAAATTGCAGTCTTTTATACAAATTATTAAATGGTGAAAAATCCAATATGCATGAGCTTAGATAAGTAAGAAATCTTTTGTCCCTTATTCATTTTAAAAATAAAATTGTAGTTCAGAACAGGTTTTCCTTTCATTGAAGGCAATAATAAATTATGTGGGAATTTTTGTGTATGTGCAAAATGTATGAGATGACCCAGGTTGATTAGGTTCTTAGAAACCATGTTCAAAAGTACAATTTTGAAAACACAGGAAAGGATAAGAGAGCCACTTCTTAAAAAAAGAAAAAGAGCTTTAATAAAGAAATAAGAGTAGACTCAGAAGTTCCAAGAGTAAAAGCAAAGCCAGTGGATGGAATTTATTGGAGTACAATTTTGTCTTGCTAAAAAGGAAGAGACTTTTAACAGTTTAAAATGTTCAACAATTGAACATTTTGATGGAACCAAGACTTGATTTCTCCAAGTATTAAAAAGAAAAAAGCTTATTGACCATTTGCTCAGAACGTTATGGAAGAGATCTTAACATTTACTGATGGCCATCACTAAACAGATACTAAGGCTCCTTTTAATTTAGTGACACTACGTTGTATGCATGCATATGGTCTTCAATTTTTTCTCTTCATATGACATATTTTTATTCTTCATCATCAGGGACAAATGCATTAAATTCCCAAAATAGAAAAATACAAATGTGATTACATTAGCATGGGTAGATAACTGCACAATTTCAAAAATATCATTAAGATGCTACTATGCCAATTAGTCTTCAGGAATATACTTTCTGGGTCTGAATACAGACTTGGGATTTGAGTTATCAAAACAAGCCAATTATGCTACAGCTCACATGGCTATTCCTACCGGCTTTTCCCTCTATTGATTGATTAGAAAACTATGTTTCCCTCAAAGAAATTATTGGGAGTATTTTTATCTTGTTTACTAGGTCCAGATTATGTAAAGCAACCTAAGGTTTAGCCATATACATATTACCTCCTCCCAAGCATTAATAAATATCTGTGAAATGAAGCTTATGCCACAGAAGAAAGTTAGCTTATAAAGTTGATGAGTTTGTTTCATGTCCAAAACAGCTTTATAGTTATTCCTGCTAATTTATGCATTTCTAAGGAATTGCAATCTTTTTGATTATTTTTATTTTAATCTTTTCCTTTTTAAGCCTTTCATTTAAAAGAGTTTGTTAATTTTGGGCAGAGATAAAATGAGAGTGAGTTTTCCATATCACGTATTCACAATGGTTAACACAATTATCATAAATTCTAGACAAGAGGAGGGAGTGATGTGAGAGAGCACTAATTTTCTTATGAAAGAACGCTCTTAAGAAAGAAAGATCTTTCTTATGAAAGAAAGATAAAATAACATCTTATCTTTACTACAATGCTTAGTTTATAGAACCCAAATAAAGGTACAAATATATACATTAGGCAACATAAATTTTAATAAAATTTAATGATCTTCCCTTATCTTATTAAATTCAATTTAGTGTAGTGTATATATACTTTTTCTTTTTTAAAGCACAGTTTTAGCACACTTGTGCCAGAAACTAGGGCAAGATGCTTCTTGTCCTCTAGAAGCTCAGGGTCTGGGGAAGGGGAGAAATCAAAGGAATAGATTTTAAAGTCATAATATTTAAAAGAATGATGGAAGGGATCCAGGGGTATGAGAAATATCTGGACTAAGTGTTGGCTAAGTTGAATTTTGAAGCATATTATACGAAGCCTGATTACGATTTAAATACTGTTAGTCACAATTCTGTTATGGTATGGGTATTGGTCAAAATGTCTTCATTTAAACATTACTACATTACTACACTTATGAAATTCTATATAACATAGTACATTATGAGTAAGGAAAATTACAAACTTCTTTGCCAAAAGAAAAAATCTGTAGGTTGAACAGTGGCAAATTGAGTGTAAACATTTTCTGAATTCAAAAAAATAAATATAAATTAATGGAATAAATTTTAGTTTTTTATACAGCTGTTTACTTTCCCTAATTATAAATTCCTATATGTTTCATGTAGTTTAAAGGACTATGAAATGCAAAATAAATGAAAGCTCTCCTCCAATTAATTGCACATTCTATACAGAATTTTGGAAACTGCTCATTATTTAAATTTTATATTCAAATTTCCTTGTTTACCAAAACATCATCATCATTATTCATAACAAACATTGTGTACTATGTGCCAAGTTATGTTATAAATACTCTTATAGCTATTTAGTTATTTAATTATGAAAACTATAATTAGTTTTTGTAGTTTAGTAAGCTGGCAGAGGAGCCAGCGTGTTGGAGGGTAGGCTAAGGGGGACCTCAGGAGGCTCCAGATCACTTCATCTAAGTGCCCTATCTTTGAAAGAAGATAGACATATCATCAGGCATATTCCTTTAAACTATATGAAACATATAGGAATTTATAATTAGGGAAAGTGAACAACCACAGGAAAAACTAAAATTTGTTCAATTAATTTATATTCTTTTTTTGAATTAAAAAATGTTTACACTCAATTTGTTACTATTTAATTTGTTATACAGATTTTTTTTCCTTTGGCAAAGAAGTTTGTAATTTTCCTTTCTCATTATGTGCTATGTTATATACAAGTATATATAAGTATTACTAAGTACTAATATTATCATTTAAAAAGGAGACAAATAGCACATTGAATGGTAAGATCCCTATCCAATATAGTTTCAAGAATGAAACCAAACATTCTGCATTATTCCTTTTTAGCACTAAAGCCAATAAGAGGGAGTTTTAAATATGAGAAATTATAGAGAATCTCTGAAAGCAGTCAAGACCAGATTGAAGAGAGACATAGGATAATGAAACACAGGAGGCTACCTAGAGAAAGACCGGCCTTTTTCATGGAAGCAGCAGCAAGAGGGTTAATGTGATAAAAGCAGCTTGCAAGAATGCAGTTGATTCAGGCAGTTAAACAGCATCATCAGCCCAGCAGGCCAACTTTCTGGACATCTTCCCCAGTTCCTCTGGGTAGAAATGGGGAAGGGATTATTCTGTTTAAGTAGTAGATGCCCTTGAAATGAAAAGGCAAAAAGTGTTTTACATGGCCTGCAGGAGCAGGGACAGGAGGTAATTTACAAGCCTAGACCATCAGGGCCAGTGCACTAGATAGGTACCAGGCTCAATAAAAAGAGAACAGGCCTTAACAGCTGATTTCTCCCTACCAGTGTGCTGTCCCAGAGAGGGAGCGGCCAGCATAGTAGGTAATACATTGCATGGATTAGATCAAAGAGAGAAATTGCCAGAATTTGTGTAATGCCAGCATCATGCCGGAGATATAACCAACCAAAGAACTTATACCTGGGGAAAAAGACATTTGTGGTAACCAGAAATGGGCTTCACAGAAGTAAACTTTTATATATTCAGAGAAACAAGTATGATTTTTAGTGCAGCCCGTCACCCATAGATGTTCTTCCCTTGTCCTATAGGAATATTTTTTTTTGGAGAAAATGGAGAAACATGTGTAGCACAATAAGGCTTCTTCTCTTCTCCCTTTCCGTGAACTTTCATTGGTGCCCTGTTTGACATTTGCTTAGTTTTTACAGTTTTGTTCATAGCCTTTGAGTTGGGTCACTTCATCTAAGTGTCCTTCCTTTGAAAGACTATGCATCAAGCAGTCTTTTTTTTTTTTTTGAGACAGAGCCTCAAGCTATCTCCCTGGGTAGAGTACCATGACTTCACAGCTCACAGCAACCTCCAACTCCTAGGTTCAAGCAAGTCTCCTGCCTCAGCCTCCCAAGTAGCTGGGACCACAGGCGCCCGCCACAACACCCGGCTATTTTTTGGTTGCAGCCGTCATTGTTGTTTTTTGGAAGGCCCTGTCTGGATTTGAACCCGCCACCTTAGGTGTATGTGGCTGGCGTCTTAGCCACTTGAGCCACAGGCGCTGAGCCTTATCAGGCAGTCTTTAGAATTCTCTCAGAAACAGGGGATGAAGAAGATGTTGGGACAATATTTTTTAAGTACTGAAAAAAATCCTTTATATCTATCCCTCAGATTTTCTTTAAAGAAAAAAATACGGAAAAATGAAATATAAATTAGGATTAATAGAACTATAAATTAACATGTTCAATTTCATTAAGAGTTAAGAAAATGAAAATTAAAATAAAACAACAGGTATAATATTTACTGAGTTTTGAAAAAATTTAAGAATCTATCATGCAGTGGTGGGAAATATTCTCAGAAACTACTAGTGTATAGCAACTTTAGGAAGCAATTCGCTAGGATCTGGCAAGAATGTTCACAATATTTGTATACTAGTTCTTTTATTTCTAAACAGACTCCTATTTATGCCTAAATATGTAGTAAATCTGTTAGGGACATATACAGAAATGTTAAATTAAATTTAAGCAAATTTTTTAAAATGTGCAGAAACAAACCAATGGTATTCATTACTGTTTATTATAATTTTAAAAACTAGAAAAATTCTAAGTGCCCCTAAATAGAAGAAACAAATACAATGTTGATAAAGTCAAACAAATAAGATAATAATATGGTTGAAAAGGTGAGCTAGATCTCTGGATATCAACAAGAATATGTAGTCATCCCCCAATTAATGACAATTAATGATATGATGGACAGGGGAGAGGAGACAGAGAAAGAAGGAGGGAGGGAGTGAGGGAAAGGAAAAGAAAAAAAAAAAGGAAAAGAAAAGAAAATGGTGACTAATTCCCACATAAATTAGATTTAATTTTGACCAAAGTATCTTACTTGAACATTAATTTCTAATTAAACTTGTTAATATGTTGTTTAGGCTATTGTATCCTCATTTATAAGTGAAATATATTTATAATTTCCCTTAATATATTTTTTCCAATTTTTGTTTTTTTGGCAGTTTTTGGCTGGGCCTGGGTTTGAACCTGTCGCCTCTGGCATATGCGGCCAGCGTCTTACTCTTTTGAGCCATAGGCACTGCCCTGTTTTTTCCAATTTTAATATCAGGTATACCCAGATGAAGTAGAATGATTTTGAAGTATTTCTTCTTTTCTATTGTCTGTAATATTTGGCATGATCTTTTTTTTTTTGAAATTATCTTTTATTTTTATTTATAAATATTAGTTATCTATTTTTTGAGACTTTGGAAAAAAATTAGAAGTTAACTGATGACTCCATACTGAACCTCAGAGTTAAAGTATTCTATGATAGACATACTCTTATCTGACAATGTGAATGTTACTTTTTTTGCATTATGATTATTATTATTATTGCTCAATATTTCATTGCAGCAATCATCTGCTTTCTTTTCTGAATGTATTTATCTTCATTCGTTCTTTACGAGGTTTTTGTTTCTAGTCCTTATCTTAAACATTGTTATTGTTATTAAATTTTAAGCCTTTTTAATTTTGTGAAGGCAAAAACTGGAAACCAAATAAACACAAATATATGTATAGAGAAAATAACAAATAAAAAAAAAAGAATATGTAGTCATCTCTTGGTGACTGAAGAAGATTAATTCCTGGATCTCCATGGATACCAAAATTCAGGGAAGTTCAATTCCCTTATAATGTAAAATGATGTGGTATTTGCACATGACCTACACATATCCTCCCAAATACATTAAATCAACTCTCAATTACTTATAATGCTTAACACAAGGTAAATATTGTATAAGTAGTTGCCATACTATATATTTTTAAATGTACTATTTTATAGCTGTATTGTTATTTTTAATCATTTTTATTTTCTGAATATTTTCAGTTAATGGTTATTTGAATGTGCAGTTTGGGAACCCACAGATATGAGGGGCCAACTATTTCAAAAACATAATGTAGAGAAGAAAGAAGATTTGCAAAACAATAAATAGAGAAAATCATTACTTTTGCAAATAAAAAAGAAACCACCCCCAAATAGTACACACTGGTTAATGATAACACATTTTTGCATGGTATTTATGCCATACATATATATGCACACTTATATGTGTGTATCTGTATAAGAATATGTATCTTATACAGATCTATGGACCTTCTTGGTATGGCAAGGTACCTATGGCATGGTATTTATGCCATACATATATATGTCCATTTATATGTGTGTATCTGTATAAGAATATGTATCTTATACAGAAGATCCTATGAACCTTCTCCAACAAAGCACTTTTGCTCAACTCATTTTTCTTTACTGTATTATCCAGATAAAACTTAGGTTTAAGCTTCCCAATGGGATGATAAACCATGTGATGCAAATGGGGTGATATCACCCACATTGATGTGGTAGGATATCATTATGTATGTATAATATACTGTGTGTCTATATCTAGATGCATGAATGGATGAATAAGTAGACAGATAAGTAGACAGAAACTAGAATGGACAGATAAGTAGACAGAAACTAGAAAATTTGTACCATAATTCTTCATGTTTGCTATGGAGGGCTAATGATAGGGAATGGGAATGTGATGTTGGGAAGTTTAAAAAGGACTATGTCTTTGTTTGACCTTTAGTTCTTTTTCAATTTTTTATTTCAGATTAATATAAGAGTACATACAATTAGGTTATATTGTTTGGCTTTGTTAGGAAAAGTCTAAGATGTATTTAAGTCCTTTAACTAGTAGATTATAGACCCCTATCTTGTCCCCATTAGGTGGGAGCTTAATAAGTCCCTCCCTCCTTTTCTCTTCCTCCTACTTGAATTTAATTGTATTTTTTCTTACATGTGGGCCTATTCTTTTTTATTTACTAGTTTCAAATTAGTACTGAGTACATGGGATGCTTGTTTTTCCATTCTTGAGATACTTTACTAAGGAGAATGTTCTTCAACTCTATCCAAGGAAACAAAAATGTAAAGTCTCCATCATTTTTTAAGGCTAGATTGTAATCCATGGTATATGACTCAGGGGTCCTCAAACTTTTTAAATAGGGGGCCAGTTCACTGGCCCTCAGACCATTGGAGGGCCAGACTGCGGGCCGCAGGGTGACTTGGCTGCTAAGCAGGACAGGCAGAGGCAGCAGAAACACCCGGTGGGTGGGATAAATGTCCTTGGTGGGCAGCATGTGGCCCCCAGGCCGTAGTTTGAGGATGCCTACCACAGTTTATTAATCCATCCATGCATTGATGGGCACTGACACATCTGACAATAAGTTAGCATTACTAATTGAAGGGGAAGGAAATGGATATATTTTAGATTATTCTTTATACTTTTCTGTATTTTTTAATTGGTGGAGGAGTTCCAAGAAGGAGAACAGAAGCATTGAAGCCTCCAGAAGCCTGGTTTAGTACTTATCATTTCCACCCTAATTTATTGGTCGAAACAAGTCATGAGAACAATGTGGATTCAAGGGGTAGAGAAATAGATTCTACTTCTTGGTGGAAGTAGCATAATACAACTGCAAAGAAGTATGGCTATTTTTGAAATGTACTACATAAATTTATCTTTCCAAAAAGGTAGTAAACCTCTGACCAGAAAATATTTTCAAAAAATATTCAAAATTATTTGAAGCAGATGGACGATTTATATGTATCATTTATACATAGCCTCTCTATTATTTTTCCTCACCAAAAGAATATCTAGAATATATTTTTTTAAACTATTAAGCTTATTTTAAAAAAATAAATAGATGAATAAAATCAGAAACATGTCACATTAAGGTTAAGGTAAAAGCTGTGACTATAGAATTGAAGTAAAAAGAATGAATTTTAAATTATATTTGCAACCTTGGTTTTAGTGACATTCATGCCGTGATAGTGTCCCATAAATCTTCAAATAAAAAGTTTGTAAAATAATAAATTTGTTAATAAGATGGAATGTCACTAATATTTAAGCATAGATTATTGCACAAAAAAGAGTTAGCTCACAAGGAGTGAAATATTTCAATTTACTGACACAAGTTAGGAAAAAATATTTTTTCCCTGACAAAGTCAATTGAAATTGAGGATTTTCTATTCTAAGGTATATCTTGGTATTCTGGTCTCTAATTTCACTAATTGAAAAAAAAACAGATAGCTTATTATTGCTACCAAATTTTTAATATCAACTATAAATTTAAACAATAATTATTAAAGATTTTTAAGACAAAATTTAGAACTCATGATTTTCTTTTAAATTGAAAGAACTATTTATTATTTAAAAAAATTATATTTTCTAAATTTATTTGCAGAGGTAAATTTTAAGATTTACATATTTATTCTCATCAGTACTATTCATAATAATTCTGAAAATATTCTATAGAGTTTCTTTTCATTTCAGTAAAATTAATTAGTTATATTGTTTTAATAAATATTCATAACAATTTGTGTTCTATTGATGATCTAAATGTTAAAAATTATGTATGTTTAAAGTAAAAAAAATTGAAAATATTTTATAAGAAGTAATGTAAATTATTATGAAAACTTGAAAAATTCAAACATCTTCAGACATATACAAATTTACTTTTCTTTTAAAATTTTTAGCATTATCTAATAAATGCAGCCATCAGTAATTAAAAATCATTTAGGTTTAGCTATGTTTTAGTTGAATTTTAAAAATATTTGAAATCTTATTACATATTTTTATAAAAAGAAAACTCTTAATTTTCATATTCATTTTCTTGCCATTGTAAAGAGCTTACAAGTATTTACTTTTAGGATAACACTGACATAAATTTAAGAGTAAAGGACTTTCCAAATAATGTTGAATATTCATCAGCTGCCATGGAAGACTTTTATGAATACAGTGCTATTCTTGAGTACCTTTGGAAACATGAATTGAAACAGGTCTTCAGCAAGAAAATGAATGCTCAGCACTTCTGGCAATGATTTTGTTATATAAAAGACTATGGCATCATGCTATCTAAAAGGAAGGATATTACGATTTAAATTTGCTTTTCCCTTACCTAATCTCATATGCTGTTCAAATGTTCCCCACACCTAGTAGTATATGCCTCACCTGACATTGTCAGCAGCATAATACATAAACCTTCACAGCATTCAGACATGGTGGACTTTGGTTTTGAAAACAAATCACATAAGATGTGAAGAAATGTTTCCCTAGGGCCTGAATGATGTTTGGGGTTATAGACTGCTCTGTGTTAATACTTAACATTAATATCTCAGAGTCAAAGCTGCCCAAATGTCTTTTAAAGTATAAATTGTTTTTATGTTTTTCACATGTGGTTTCATCTAAAATATAGAGCTCAGATCTGAAAGTGGTACTGATCAACCCCAACTCAATGCAATTTTCTGAGAGCTAACACCTTATTTTCTTGTATCCACAATATGTTGCATAGAGAAGGGTTTTTTTTTCTTTTTTTTCTAAATAAGTAAATGAATGATCTGAAAAACCTTAGTGCAGGCAGAATGGGGACCTAAGATACAATTCTTGGCAAGGGAAAGCACCCCCAGAAAAAGAAAATTAAAAAATAAGCTGAATGAGTTGGAATTAAGAAAAGTCAGTTGGTTTACATTTAAGCTAGCCATTGCTAGCAAACTTCCTGCCTTTTCTGAAATTCTAGCCTATTAGTGGTACAGCTTACAAATATTCCTACTGGGTTTGTGAACATACTGAGGATAAAACAATGAGCATAGAAGAGGCTATGGCAAGATCTAGAAAAATACATTAACGGGGTCATTTCCTATCTTATTAAATAGACAAAGCAGATATGCATTGTGGAGATTTACATTTGGCTGGGGCAGAGATCAAGGGAACAGCTCGAGCCCTGAGATATATACAGAGGAGCTTATATTCCTTATCACAGAGGATGACCCTCTGTGGTGGTGATGAGAGGAAAATTCCTCTCTCCCACCGATTCCTCAGAGGAGATTGACACCAGTGCCATTTTACTCCACAGGGGACTAGAAGAGTTTAACACCTAGGAATCTGTGTGTGTGTGACTTCAGACAGGAGGCTGCCCCCACATAAGGCCCAGGTTTCAGATTTCTCAAGAATGCTGAGACTCTTAAAGTTAATAATAATAATAACAATAGGAGCTGATATGCTCACTCAGAGAAACTACTGGTGTCTTTGTTCCCTCCCTTAGCTTACCATTTTGAGCAAATACATTTTAATAAAAGCAGAGTGGAGAAAACACTCTGGGCCATCTGGAATCCCACAAACTGGGGGTGGTTCCCTCAGTTTCCACCTTTGAAAATTCTATTTTGTGTCTCTTGTCTCCTTATTTATTGTTGTTTCTAACTTTATATTTCTTCAGTTGGCTACCACCAGTTCCACCTGACCCTGGGGTGGGACCCTGACCCTGGGGTGGGACCCCAAAACCTTAGGACGGGGAATTTTAATTATTTTCATGAAATGTAGCACTTACAACCAGGCTTACATGCCCATGTGCTCCACTTAGCTGTCTGTGGTAGTATAGCCAGACAGAAGTATCATTTCAGACTCTTGGAAACCTCTTCATCCTAAAAATCTTTATTTTGCAGGATACTCAGTGGAGGGAGCCTTTGAGAAGACACAGTAACCTGTAAAATTACTAATTAAAGACTGTCCATGAACCTACAAAACTACTGAATTTTCTTAATTATATTTTTGGAAAGGTAATGCCAATGGATTCAGAACTATATGTAGGATAGATGTTTCTAAAATGTGAAGAACATGTTGCTATAATAATACTGTGATATTGTGGTTAAATGGTTAGCTGTCCCTGGTTTTCACTGACTCATGAAAAATCTCATTTACAGATAATGTGGGAAATCTATCAAAGTGAAAGTAGTGATACAAATCAAGAATCAAAGTTCCTGACTGGATATCTGATCTGCCCAATTGTAATTAGAAGATAATTTTCTTTTGAAACCTTCTTATTTTTTCTTTGCTAATCTAAAATTGAAGTCACCTTATAAATACTTCAAGAGGTCAGCATTTATAGATATCAGAGACAAATTTCAAAGGCAATTAAATAGAAGCTTCACAAAGTTCATCCCTTTTTTCCCATACAAAGAGTGCCAAGACTTTGACTATTGTGGCTAAGACATTGTTGAACCCTTCTATGAATTAAATATTTTATAATTTGATTGATTTGCTAAGATAATGGTAGTAGGAGTTTGAGACCATCAAATACGTGGGCCTTGTGATAGTGGGATCATGTCTCTCTAGATGCCCAATTTAGAAAGTTAAGGAAACAAAAGGGGTTCATAGTTTTCTAGTATGGTGGATTGTATGAGGTGGAATAGGAGTTCATTGCTATGACCCCTACCTAGGCTCAAAGGGCAGGGTTTCCTTTAAAATGCTCAGTGATTTTCTGGACCTTACTAGAGGTAGACTTGGTTAAGATGGTTTTTATTCCAGCTGTCTCTAAAATCCCAGTCTGCTATGTTTCCCTGGGTTCATGCATCATTGATTTTATGACTTTTGTCCAGAGAACACAACACACGATCAATGGTTCTCAGGTGACCTGCTAGAATCCTTGTCCTACTGGTTTGATACCTTTTTCAAGGGATTAACAGGTATCTTTAGAATGGTAGCTTAGATAACTAGGGCTCTATTGAGGAAGTACTAGACAAGGTTGGTTTATGACTGGTATAGGCAAGTTATAATGAGATGAGTACAAGGGTCAGACTTCAAATGTAAAGTGTATGTAATCAACATTTCCTTTTAAAAGATGTGTCTTATTAATAAGGTTTTCTGTAAAATATCTCAGGGTAGGTGTCCAGGACTGATTATCCTCTTTGGAAACTTGTTCAAAGACAGCTTCATTCTAGTTTAGGTTCTCAAGAAAGAGAAAACAGAGTGGATTTTGCACAGGAGTTCTCTGTTAGCTAAATGTACATACATTTATTCCTGTAGTTTCATCAATTCAGCAAATATTGATGAAGTTTTTAGTAAGTGATAGCTACTGGACTAAAAAATACCATGTTTTGAAAAATGCCTCTATAAAAGTCATCTCAGAGTGGCAGTACAGAGAAGCGAAACACAAGAAGAACCTCAGGAAAGTGACTACTGTGTTAATGTTTGAATATAATGTAGTCAATCACCAGGTGCATAAAGGATGGGAAGGGTTTCTAGCAAGAGACAGTAGCAGTGAAGTAGTAACCCAAGCATGTGAGGTAGTTCACACTCTCAACCATAGATGGTCTTACGTTTCTTTTAAGGATGTCATATCTTTGAAAAGCTGAGTTTTCAGTGATTATGAAAAAAATCAAGTATTGCTACAAACCAGAGCAGTATAACCCAAAGGGAGAAGTGTAAAACATGACTCCAAGCTTTGAGAAGCTGTGATGAGTACAACAGGTACACATATCCAATTAGAAGCAATTGGGGTTAAGATTGAATAAGAATACATATTGTCTTTTAAATTTATTTCTATTAATTGTCAAGTAGCTCCTAAACTGTTAGTACCAAAAAAACTTGTTATTTGGGCTTAATTAACTAATAAATAGAACAGTTAAGTATTTAATTTCATTTAGATTTGTTATTGTTGGGCCAAAGGAAAAACTTCTCCTCCACACTAAGATGATTCATTGAAAAATCATCTCAAAATAAAGCAATATAATTATTATTGTACTAGGAGAGTCACAGACGATTGCCCAATATCCCAATGAGACCCAAATACTTACATATCATCATTTCAGAGCATAGAAGTGAGATGCTGAATATAGGTAATTCTGCTGAAGGGCAATGAATGATTACTAGGGAGGTTGAATAGATATCCAGAAGTGACTTGTAAATGATTCTCTTTAGAAATTAAATTAACTATATGGGCAAAACCTGTGGCTCAAGGAGTAGGGTGCCAACCCCATAGACCAGGAGGGAGTGGTGGGTTCAAGCCTGGCCGTGACCAAAACTGCAAAAAAAAAAAAAAAAAAAAAAAAAAAAAAAAAAGAAAGAAAGAAAGAAAAGAAATTAACTTTAGAGACAGAAATTATTTTCAAAATGGGTTGGGCAGGGTCTGGTTGCATTCTTGATCTTTTTCTGGCAACAGATATTGAGATAATAAAGAAGGAAGGCAATTCTTCAAAAGTCTTTTGGTCTTTGTAGAAATAGAGGAACCCCCTTCCAATATCTGTTGACCTCTAAGGGCCCTTATTCAAAAATACTCTTTATACCAAGAAGTCATATTTAAGGTTGAAATTTCCTGCATTCCTTCCCTATGAAACAAAACTGTTGAGACGGTAAAGGCACCGCAAATTGAGATAGTTTATAAACCTCTCACCTAGGTGATCTCAGAGAGAGCCAGAGAAGCTCATGGAAACCTCACCTGTGCAGAATGATGAGGATGTAGGGTGCAATGAGGTTTCCAAAACTTGTGATTGCTGCCGAGGGGAGGAGTAGGGGGCAGGAGTCAGGGTTAGAAAACAGAGATTAATAATGGGGTTGAAGGTTATAACAATGGTCAACATCCACTGTTGCCTATTGAATTCTAACCCTATACCAACCACAGTGTTGATATGTGAATAGGTAGTCTCAGTCTCAATCCTCACAGCAACAATAGAAACTATGACCACTTTCTCCTGAGCAAAGATGGCTTTAACTTGCCTCTTATCCTGATGACCCTAGATAGGTTTCTTCCAAACTGTTAGCCCCTAACCTACCTTTCCTTAGAGCATTTAACACTTTAAATTGTAAAAACATTTTCTGCCCCTTTGAGATATAAATCTTCTCTCAGCCTCTTGCCAGTTTTATAACACTGGAATGTGTTTCAAAAATCTGGGAGCTCATCTTTTGAAATGCAATCGTAGAAGAAGATATTGTGCCTATCTGCCAATCTCTGTGATAAGGGGTCTAATTTTTACATGTCAACTAGCAAACTCAGATGGCCTTATCACGTTGACTATCCTCCTCCAGTGTCCTCTTGTACTTTTCCACTAGCTCACCTCAACTTTTAACTTCCCCCTTTGTTACAACTCAATAATTGAGTTTATATCTCCTAATGCAATAGCTTTAAGCAAAATAATTTCCTATTAAATTATATTAAAGCAAGATATCACAATTGACCAGGGGCCTAAAGGCAGAAAATTATCCTAAAATTAGCAAAGTAATCTGGTCCTTGCAGTTCTTGCACCAGGTGAGCCAGTAGGGTATGAGTTCCCTACTCCAGGAAGAACCTCCCATATGAGATACTGACTAGGCTGCTTTTTTCTTGACTTTGCTTGAGCCCAGAGAATGCAGCCTGGAAAGGGCCTGTTTCTGCCAAGAGATGGGGTCTGTGATGAGATGGATTTTTGAGCTTGCCCAGGCCTAGAAAATGGGGCTCCTATCCAGCCCTGAATGGGATGAATAACCCTGTATCAAGAACAATTTTGAAATTATACAAGTAAATTATTTATTGCATTACTTAGCATGTAGTACGCATTCAAAAATGTATAGACCAAACAACATATGTCTTAGGGCCTATGTTAATAGTCTTCATAAGAAATATCTAAATTCCTTCTGTAACAAGAGCTTCTCCTTAGTTTGGAGTGTTTAAAGAAGAATGTTTGTGTTATTTTCAATCTATTAATTTAAATGGAAGGTTAATGTGGTGTTGCTTACATAGTAATGCGTTTGCTAAAACAATGCTACCTCACTGCTATCCTTTAGAATCTGCAGAAAAGGAGCCTCTTGTAAGTCAATTTCAGCAAAGAAAAGTTTATAGTAAAATTGGCTTCCATTTTGTGTGCAGTTTACATCCACTTGTACAAGGTGAGTTGATACAGAATATCAGCATGGGTTCTTACCTGGAAGGTATTCCTGAGGTTTACAAAATAAATGACCCTTAATGACAAGCTCCAGTGATCTCTTTTTTCATTAAAAGCTCAAACTCCACTTTGATATTATAATGTTTTCTTAAGCAAATCATAACTATTGGCTTTGTATTCCAAGGATCTATTTCTCTACAGGTAATAATTATAAATTTTAGGCTCAGCACCTGTTAACTCCGTAGCTAGGGTGCTGGTCACATGCACGGGGCTGGTGGGTTCCAATCTGACCAGGGCCTGCTAACCAATGATGACAACAATAACAAAAACATAGCTAGCTCTTGTGGTGGGTGCCTATAGTCCCAGGCTGAGGGAAGAGAATAGATTAAGACCAAGAGTTTTAAGTTGCTATGAGCTGTGATGCTACAGCACTCTAACAAGTTTGACAAAGTGAGACTATGCCTCAAAAAATAAAAATTATAATTTTATACTAAATAGCAAAGGAGCTGAGGAAATTTCACTCCAAAATATGAATCCCTGGTAAAAGAATATTTTGAATTGAAGGCCATTTGAGGTCACAAATCACTGGAAGAAGTGGACCTCCCTCTGTCTGCATAAACTGGACTGGCCTGATCAGAGAATCAAAGAGGACACTGACCCCCCTGCCCCCTTTCTGTCCTCTCAAAATATTTTAGAAATGAGGTCACAAACACCTGTCTCCCACCTAAACTTCGAGTCAATCTATTTCTCCTCCATCCATTCATCCTCCCTAGTGACCTCACTAGCAACCATTTATGCTCTATACTCCTCAAATCAACCTCACCTCTCTAAAAGGCCTATATAAAGGTACCTGAATGTCTTTGGAAAATTAGGTTATCGCTATGTGATTTCTTTCATGTGCATGGTAAATAAGTCCTTTCTCTTATTAATCTGCCTTAATTGAGAGTTGATCTTTCAGTGTACTTTTGGGGGAAAGGACAAATCCCCCCATCCCCATTTTAATATAAACCCAGGCGTGGGTGAAACTTCCTACATGTTTTCTTACCATTTAGACAAGTATAATCTCCTCCTTCAGGCTTGATCATGGATCACAATGAAGCAGAGGAAGACAAATGAAGAGTAACCAACTCAGATCCAGGCTTTCCCTAAAGAGTTTGTGCCACATCTGGAAAATAAGAACATTTCAGTTTATCCCCATTTCAACTGAATAATGAGTCCAAGAATTTTGACTATCTCTTCAAGTTCCATTGAGTTTTTTAGTGCATGTAAATGGCCATCTTCTGCTTTAAGTCCTACGTAACTCCTGAGTAAGGTGGTGAAGCTTGATTCTGCTATAGGGTTGAGTTGAGAGAACTGAACAGATCATGCAACGCAGATTTTCTTTCTTAACTATATATTTTTTAATTGGAGAAATTAATCCTTGGGGGAAAATGAGAAATGTAATGTAAAGATTTGTTATAAACTCATTCTATTCTATAACAGGTAAAAATTAGGCTTATAATATACATAAGTAACCTATTTGGCAGAAAAACAAATTGTATTTGGGAAAATGATTTCCCATTCAGATCATAGTTTCTTTTAAAAAGAAAGTAATAAATGCCAACTCAATTAACTTTCCAACCAAGAAACTAATTAAACAATAAACAAAGTTAAAAACCCAGTTGAGCAAACTTAGTAAGGGTTTGAACTTGTGTTTGGTATTCCTAATCTTAGAGGGCAGATAAAAGAGTGTTCCTAGTTGTTTTTAAGTACAGGTGTGTGGATAAGTTCATTCATTTAACTATCTCTGTTTTATTTATGTAATTGCATGATTCAATGGACCCTAAAAGAATCCAAAAAGTCTTTTATGCCCAAGAAATGGCCTGTCCCTTTATACATTTCACTTCTTTGGTTTTCAGGTTTTGGACTCAAAAATGAAAGATGAATTTCCTAAGGTCAGCATCATTTCCTTTATATATAAGTTTTTCTGGATAAAATAGGTGGCAGTTGGTGACTGATCATAATGGTATTAATATAGCACATAGAAAATTCCCCATAGGTGTGTGTTATGGCTGAGTTTATGGGACTCAACATTTAACAATATGAAAATAAGCTTAATGTTAGGGTACCTTTAATATAAAACATATGAAGACTACGTTTTGAAATTCATGAAGATTTTGGCCTATACATACATAAGCCATGCAAAATTTTGCAGACTCCACTAAGATAGATCCCTTAGCAGTTGAAAGTACCTATAGAGAAAAAGACATATGTATGATCTGCCAGGGAAACAATGAAATTCCTAAACCTGAATTGTAAATGTGTATGTGTGTATTTTCATGGCATAGAACTAAACTGTGAGCATCGACAATGGAAGCCTGAATCCCTTCTGAATAAATCTGTTTCATGCTGCCTCATGTTTTATGTAGATTACGTTTTTGCTAGAATTGGCATCTCCAGACTACATTAAATTTTGATACACTTAGAGAACTGGATTATAAAAATTACTGTTAATATCATCATGCCTATGTTAAAAACGTTTAGAAAATTGTTTAAACATTTTAAAAAGAGACAGAGAAAGGAGCAATCTAAATAATAGGAGAGCAAAACGAATGATTACCTTTAGTCTAAATATAATACCATTTGGTACTTGGTATTAGCATTTAGGCCAATTCTTCACAATTGGATTCATAATAAGATTTACATTCAAGAAGTACTCTTTATTTTTTTTTTTAAAGTGAGTCAAGGAGCTCAGGAAAATTGACTTCCTAGAATAAAGAATAATTTGAATTAAAGGACACTTGAGATCCAAAAAGCATTGGCATGGGCTTTCCCTCTACCTGCATTAACATCAAAGGAATAACTGACTTCCCTTCCTCTTTGTTATCTCAATATATTGCAAGAAAAAAATTAAAAATGAAAAATCATACCTGATCCAAATAATTTTAAACATAATAACCTGTATCTCAGATTCATTTACAAGTCAGTCTATTTCCTGCTTCCATTCTTTCTTCCACATCTATTCGTCCACCCCAGCACTTGTTTATTGCCTCTAAACAGAATTACTCATATTCCTTATTTTCTCTGCCCTCCAAAAAGACAGGTATAAAATTATCTGAACTTCATTGGCATATTGAGTAATCACTCACATATGGCAAATAAAACTTTATGTTATTAATCTTCCATAATTGTGACTTGATCTAGTAGCACACTTTGGGGCAAAGGGTAAGTTTTCCCTCACCCCTATGTGAGTTTAAGCTTAAATGGTCATCCATTTAAGTTAAATTCTTCCTTAGAAATGACTTCCTCAGAAATGAGTCCCTAACACTTGTAGAAAATTCCTCAATAAAGAAAATACCATAATTATGCAATAATATACTATAAAACATATAATCTATGAGCAGTATATTTTTGTATACCCTGACCAAAAGTATATAAAAATATACTTTTTAACTTTGATTTAAAATAGACTAAGTCCTGACATTGAAATATTTCTTTTAGAGAATTTTAACTTCACATAAGTACCATAAACATAATTTGAGCTTTTCAGTACTATTAAATATGTATAAGCTATTCTAAAAAATTAATACAAATGAAGTTTAAAAAATTCATAATTTCCTGGTAGATCTTAGATGTGATAATGATAGTAATAATAATTACATATACAATAAACCAAAATAAAATGTCTGTTTTCATCTTTCACCAGTCAAAAAAAGTTATAAATTATAGAATCTTGAAGAATTGGCAATTGGTAAAGCCTTACCCAATAAATGTCAAGTTTTTATCTCCAAGTGAATGTATTGGGTATAAAAAAGATACACTCTGGAAAAGATATGGGCATTAAAACCATTACAGTGGGTCTTGGATAGGTAGATTTGATGTTTCTTTCTTATTTTGATAAATATTTTATAGATATAGCCTTGTTTACTCACATGCCATTTCTGGTAATTTCATTCCTTCCTGTGGATTTTTCTATTTAGGATCATTTCCTTTTAGCCTCAATACTTTTCTTCAGCATTTTTTATATTGCAGGTCTCTTGGTAATAAATTATATCAATTTTCTTTAAATGTCTTCATTTTTGACGTATAATTCTGCTGGATATAAAATTTTAGGTGAAAAGTTTCTTTTCCCCCCTTAACACACTAAAGTTACAAACCCACTGAGTTTATATCTGCATTGTTTATATGAAATGTTTCTTAAATTTGATCTTTAGTTTTCTACATAGACAACCATGTATGTGAGGTCTGACAATTAAGTCTGGAAATTGGCCACCATGTGCCTACCTTGGCAGCACTATACAAACAACATGGTAAGGTGTCATAACCTTGGTATATCAGCATCTTACAGTTGTGTCTTGCTGAGTGGTGTCATTATTGTTGCATGTTTTTGTGTGCCTTTCCAAGGATGTTAGAGCAACAAACATCATTAAACTTGGCAATAGTGGAAGTGAAATCAGGGACATGTTAGTACAAGTGAAGAGGGTAATGCCAGGAAGAAAACAGCAGTGTACAAATGGATTAAACATGTTTCTGAGGGTATAGAAAGTGTCACTGATGAAGAGAGATCAGGGCAGCCTGCTATGAACAGAACTAATGAAAACACTGCAAAAATTCATCAAATTACACATCAAACTTATCAGATGACTGTGAGAAGCATAACAGACCAAGTAAACATTAATATAGAAACAGGAAAATTGTAAATGAAAATCATGGCAAACAACTTATGCCTCTTGCACCACAACAATGCAACAACTTACATAGCTCTGTGTATGAGGAAATTTTTAGTCAGTAAACAAATAACTATATTGGAACACCATCATTATTCATCTGATCTGGCTCCCAATGATTTTTTTCTTTACCTAAAAGTAAATGAAATTTTGAAAGGAAGATATTTTGGTGACATTCAGGACATCAAGGTTAATACAATGAAAAAAAAGTTTTAAAATTGCTTTGATAGGTGGACTAGACCCTTGCATTGGTACATAGCTTTGCAAGGGGAGTACTTTGAAGGTGATCATAGTAATATTCAGCAATGAGGTATGTAGCACTTTTTCTAGGATGAATTATTGAACTTAATGTGCTATTTTAATCTGTATATTTTTAAAGTTTTCTATTTACCTTTATGTTAAGTTATTTGTCTGTGATGTACTGATGTGCTGGTGTATAGTTTACTTCAAATTATCTTAATTGAGATAAACTGAACATTTTGGATCACATGTTGAACTCATTATGCACACACACATTCATACATACATCTACACAGAGGATGCCAAAAATGTATGCACATTTTAAGAAGGAAAAAAAACTATTAAAATTGCAACACCCAATATATCCTGATAACAAAAGATGACTACACGTCACATTTGACTTCTGTAATTACAGAAGATGCTCAAAGTGGTTACCTTCAGAGTCTAGACACATTTTTTCCCTCCTTTCCTTTCCTCTCTTCTCCTCTCCTTTCCATTCCTCTCTTTTCCTCTCTTCTTTCTCTCTCTCTCTCTCTGACAGAGTCTCACTCTGTGGCCCTGGGTCGAGTGTCATAGCACCATCTTAGCTCACAACAACCTCAAACTCTTAGGTTCCAGCAATCCTCTTGTCTCCTGCATAACTAGGATTATATACATGCACCACCACACAGGAAGCATAGCAGACCAACTAAACATCAATAGAGAAAAATTTCTATTTTTAGTAGAGAAGGAATCTCATTCTTAGGCTGTCTTCAACTTCTGGGCTCAAGCAATCCACTTGCCTCAACCTCTGGAGTGCAAGGATTATAGACATGACCCACCATGCTTGTCCTACTTCTTCTTTTCTTTTCCATGATTACAGTAAACTACTGCCTAAGCAATGTTGTGAGGCCTCCTGGATCTTCCCTTGTGCACATCACACGAAATACATGCATATCAAGTTGATCTGGAATTTGTGCAATTGTTAGGCATGTGGGAGTTTCTGTTGCATATTCACACCTGTTCTCGAATTTCAAATACCATTTCTAAATGGTCTTGGGCTTCTCAAATGACAACAGTGCTTCCACCATTTCCATTTTATTTGTCTGTCCTCCCTGTTGCATAATCATACTAGCATTCATTTGTTGTGCATTGCTACAATAATTCAGTTCAACTTCAAAAAGTAGTAAATAGATAACATCTCTTAAAGTGAACATACATTTTTTGTCATCCTCCGTCTATACTTTATATATAGGTATTTTTTATTTTTAATCATTATAAGTACATAACAGTTGTATATCTTTATCAGATCCAAGTTATGTTGTGATATAGGTTAATATATCAAAATAAATAATAATTTATATAATGTAAATTAATCAAATCAAGGTAATTGGGGTATCCATCATCTCAGACATTAACATTTTTTTGTGTTTGGAACATTTCAATTCCACTCTTTTAGTTATCTTATAGTACACCCTTATTTATTATTGTTTATGGTGATTTGTTGTACTATCAAATGTTGTTCATTCTATGTAATTATCTAACTTTTGTAACCATTAACCATTGCCACTTTATTACACCCCTAGTCACTATCCTTTCTGGCCTCCAGTAACCATAAATCTATTCTCTGTGTTTATGAGATCAATTATTTTTAATATTTAGCTCCCACATAAGAATAATAACATGTAAGGTTTGTCTTTCTGTGAACATAATATTCTCTAGTTCTATTCATGTTTTAGCCTAATTGTCTGTGTAATAGAAATATGTTAATTGCCATCTGACCCCAAGCACATACATCGAGCATAAAAGTACTCATTCTTTATAGTCGTAATTGAAGATTCCACAGGCGTAAGACCGCAGTGTGGAGACAGTGCCAAAGGGAGGAGGGACCTGTTTGCATAGCTTCACAAGAAATGCATGTTAGACTATATTATTGTGTACAAATATCATAGCATGCTCTCGCACAAGCCTAGATGGTATAGCCTACTATATACGTAGGTTATAAAATATAGTCTGTTGCTCCTAGGCTCCAAACTTGTACAGCACGTTACAGTCTGAATATTATAAGCAATTGTTGTTAACACAATGGCATCTGTGTATCTAAACATACATAAACATGGGAAAGGTACAGTAAAAATACAGCATTGTAATCTTATGAGACCACCATTGTATATGATGTCCATCATTTTCCAAAACATTATTATGCTATATATGACTATAATTTATGATATTATGTCATAATTATTTGAAGATTGAAGTCACATGGGTACTGAATTATTACATGTTTCTTATTTGTTTAGAATATTCTTGGGCATCTCCTTGAGAGAAGTGGAGGGGGAAAGGGCTGGTGCTGTTCTGTGCTGACTGTGGCACAGGCATGAGGAGAATAAAATCGGCTCGGGGACACCAATACAGCAACAGTGGATCCTGAGCTGCAAACTGACACCATTTGCCCATCTCTCTGGGCAAACAGAGGTTCTGGACAGCAGCCACAGGCAAAATGCAGAGAACTTTCATAAGTAAAGCACCAGCCGTCAGGGTCTAATACAGCTGAGACAAAGGCAGTGGGCAGGCAGAGGCTAGAATTGACACCTGAGTGCAAACTGCTATTTGTCTGCTGCCCAGAGCTGAATGCAACCTATGACTTGCAGAGAAATCTAGATGGTCGGAAGCCTAATTTAAACATGCAAGGCCCCCCTGCTGAACTCAAATTTCTGGCTGATTTTGCCAGTCATAAACCCTGGGAGAAGTGGCCTACTAGAGTGAATAAGGTCACAGACCTAGGGGATTACGAGTGTCTGGGTGCAAGGTGGGGAAGGAGGTATTAACCTTCTTAGACTAACCCATTTGCCGGGTGGGTCCCTTTGCCCTCACGGAGCAGGGCGGGCCCAAAACTGCTTGCTAGAGTCACATGCCTCACAGGCAGCAGAGGAGATCCCTGCCCCAAGCTCCTGCTCTGGGCAGGCCCAGAACTGCTTGCTAGTGCCTAGGGCGTCCTGCAGGCAGCGGCAGAGGAGTCCTGAGTTCCAAGTAGACCCAAAACAGCTTGCTAGAGACATGCACAACTGATGGGGGCCAGGGGAGGAGTTGCCCGTTCCAGGCACTCAAGCTGGATGAGCCCAGAACTGCTTGCTAGAGCTACACACACCCTACAGGTGGTGGTGGAGGGGTCTACCACATGGGCAGGCCCAGAACTGTTTGCTAGAGCCACATACATCCCACAGATGGAGGTGGAGGAGTTTCCTGCTCTGGGCTTCCGTGCTGGGAGGGCACAGATTGGCTTGCTAGTGCCGCATGAATCCAAAGGGGAATGGTGAAGGAGTCCTCCTCTCCCCTCCAGCTACTCTGGAGGGGCTGAACTAGGACTGATCTGGTCACTCATGTACCCTGCACTACTGTTGTTATTCCCCCACCCCCTGGCTGCTCTAGGGTGCTGAACTAGGACTGATCTAGCCACTACAGTTCTCCTGTTCCACCAGTTGCCCAGGAGGGGCCAAACTAGGACTGATCCAGCTGTTGCCAGTCTCCTGCCCCCTGGTCGCCCCAGCAGGCTGAACAAGGTCTAATCCAGCCACGCACACTCCCATGCAGCTGCTGCCATTCCACTGCACCCCGGTTGCCCCAGGACCCGAGAACTGGGAGAAGACAACAAACATGCTCTGCCTGTCTCTAGGCAACCAGAAGAAGCCACTAACTGAACCGTTCTGATAAGGCCTCCAAACAAGGTAAACTCAGCATGGGGCAGAATATTGGAAAAACTCTGGCAACAGGAATAACCAGAGTAGATCAACTCCTCCAAGGGAAAATGGGGCAGACACAATTGAAGACCCTATCCACAAGCAAATGGCTGGAATGTCAGAAATCGAGTTCAGAATGTGGATAGCACATAAGATTAACAGAATGGAAGAAAGGAAGGAATTTCAAGAAATTATTCAAAATTAGGATTGCAAGAAATTATTCAAAAGATTTCTCAAGAAATTATTCAAAAGATGTCTCAAGAACTCAATTATTTCAAAGATAAAATGATCAAAGATTTTCAAACACTGAGATAAGAGGTTGTAGCCCTCAAGGATCTGAAAGACACGGTGGAATCCCTCCATAACAGAGTGCAACAGGCAGAAGAAAGGATCTCTGATTTTGAAGACAAAGCTTTTGAAGAAGCCCAGGAGCACAAAGATTAAAAGAAATGGAGAGCAAAAACAGATCTCACTCTCAGAGAGCTCTCAGATAATTTGAAGAAAACTAATATTCGCCTTATAGGAATCCCAGAAGGTGATGAAGTTGCTTCACAAAA
>NW_003852397.1:11478151-11520623 GCF_000181295.1 Otolemur garnettii | reverse complement strand
TGATGGAAGTGTTTCGGATTGTGTGTGAAAATCCCACACTGTACCCCAGAAGTGAATTAATGTACATAGTTACCATTCAATTAAAAAAAAAAAGAAAGAATCACATTGTACCACACAAATGTATACAGTTATGATTTAATAAAAATTAAGCTAAAAAATAATAAATTTAAGTTATGAGGTCAAATGAGAATTTTTTAAAAATCACTAAAATTACAGAATATAAAATTTTGTATGTTTGAATTAGGGATAAAAATAGATCTATATATCCTGATATGTAAGAATGTCTATGAGATATGACATGGAAAAAATATCAATTCAAACAAGTCTCACCCTGACATGTATGCTTATAATCTTACATATATTTGTATAAGCTAGGAGGAAGGCATAACAAGCATTTAACTTTGCCACTATGCACATTTACTTTTTTAAAAACAAAATTTACTATTAAATTAAATTTGAAAAATACCAAATAGAATTTCAGGGAGAGAAGATCCTATGGCTTTGTAAATATGCAACTTATGATTGTACATTATTTGTCCTTTAGACAAATTGTCCTTTACACTAGAAAAGATCAAACAGCTAATTAATTTATCCTGTTTCTGATTATGTCATCAAAAATAGATATTTGCCAAATTATACGAAATCTTCTTATCCTGCAATGTTAGGCCCATTTCTTCTCCTTTTTTATTTTACTCATTCCTATCCTCTGTCTTTGTGTGTGCCCTATTGAATTACCAAGAAGTCTACAAATTTTCTGCAATCTCTTTTCTGTTTAGATTCCATACTTCTTATATTCTGTGGAACTCAGTTACATAAATACCCCAGATCTTTTTCTAGAAATTCTGGTTGTGTGTTCCTCCACTTGGGAGCCTTCTTGAATCCCCAAGATTGGGGGATTTACAACTATTTACCCACTCTCCCACCCACTGTTCATATCTCAATCACACTGTATTCCAGTTGTAACTTTACTTGCTTGTATTCCCAGGTAAGTTTTTTGAATTAAGACCTGAGCACCAGTCCTATCTACAGTGTCTAAGTCAGTGACTGACACATGACTTTCAGTAAGTATTTTAAGTTAAAAAGTGAGGGACTAAATACCATTTGCACTAACCACGATCCAAGCAAGATAGTGAATGTTTGGAACAAATTTCATACAGCTACTGTCCTTTTGTTGAAGACAAATTGGCAGGTATTTCTTCTGTTCCCCTATCTGTAATAACATTAATAGATATTTTGTGCTCTTTTAAACAAAAGCTCTTTCAAATAAAATATCTAATCATAAAAATTACTATTTTTCCAAGTTATCCTAAGTCTGTGTCAAACATAAAAGAAGGATTTTAAATTTTTGTTGATGTAAAAGACATAAATGCTAAAATAGCCAGAAACTAAGGATTTATATGTATGTATGTATATGTGCATAGTACTAAGCTATATGATATGAACAACAAAAGCCATAATTTTTAAATGCATATGATTATTTTTTTCAGAACTTATGAAAACTTGATGGATGGAATGATATCATGTATGTGGATAAATCCGGTCTGATTAATGGAGGCAAGCATAGCTTGACCCACCAGTGGAACAACACAAGTAAAGTCCTAGCAATGATAAAGATCATGGTACTTGAAGATGTAAGGAACTGGCTACTAAAGTGAATAGTAACAGGTAGGGAGAGATAAAAACTACTGAGAAAGACAAAGAGAATAGAACCATATATTGAAATAGTCTGACTGAGGAAAACCCTTTGGTTTGGATTGTATTCAATATATCATCATAACTGGAAGTAGAATCAGAAAACTTGTATTAAGCCCCATGTGTACTTACTAATTTACCTTGCATTATCCCCCCATTTTCCATTTCTAATTCATCTTGACCAAATGACTTTCACTAGCTGTAACTGATGACAAGAGGAATTCCTACCAATACTAACACTAATAGCATAAAAGTGTATTGTGATGGTGTATTTTCCCACCTCAATCTACAGAAGAAGTAACTGAAAGTCAAATAGCTTACTTAGTTTGCTGGAGGTGGTAGAGTCCTGGGTTTTTTTTCCACTCCTGAAACTGCATCCTGTCTGATACACCAAACCACTGCCAGTTCAGTACTTGCAAGACAAAGTGAAATTATGAATGTAGTAATGGTGGAAGACTGCTACATTTCCAGAAAGATTTGTCAAAATTTTGTTAGTGTTTGGATATATAAGAAAACAAGGAGGAGTTCATGAAGATTGATCTGGAGGCAGTATTGATATGGAGACTGAGAAACTGCCTATAGGTTGCTGCAGAGATAGAAAAAGTGGTTTTCCCTGAAGGTTTAGATAATTTGAAGATAAAATATGAAATAAGAAATGTATCTTCCAAACTATTACCAACCTAGTTTTGTTTTTCCTAGCTAGCAGCTGTGTTTAGACTATCTCTGCAAGGTGCTATATTGCCAGCTGTCTGATATAATCCATAATGCCATGGTCAGGCCTACACAGCTCCCAGCTCCTGAGTGTCCCCAAATAGCACTGAAGTCATTTTCCTCCCCTAAATGATGTGTTCCTGAAGACCTATAATGTACCTAAAGCAAATCAAATTTAATACTATCATAAAATTGAAACTTGATGGTTAAAATTTAGTGGTTAAAAAGTGTGTTAGTGTAATTTAGCTGACCCTTCATGTTCTAAGTAATGTAGTGATTTTTTCTTTTTTTTCTCTTAACTCATTGATATAATAAAGGCTATTTTCAGTTGATTTTACTGAGATAAGCTTAGACGTGAAAATTCTATCATATTAAGTAAGTAGTAAAACTCCCTAGAATATGCCTGGAAAGGAAGAAAGGAATTTCCAAATAGACAAAAAAGTTTCACTGCTGAAGGATATCCAAGTCTCTACTATTATTTCATTTGAAAATAGATATTCCTAAATTAATGTTGTTTGACACGTTGCTCCATACCATTCAGTATTTTCTTTAGTAGCAAAGGTTATTTTAACCATACTTTTAAAGAAGAAAATGGTAAAATACTAGGTTTAATACATTTAAAAAAATTAGAAAATGGATGGGATTGACTTGTGGTGTGGTTTAGATTAAAAGTGGCTTCTTAGGCAACGAAGTTGCCACCATCCTAGTTATAAGATTTATATCTCCTTTTAAAGAACCTGATAAATGTAAGAATGTAAATAACCATTAACTTTCATCTTTTTCACAAAATACTTTAACTTTTTATTCTCTAGGGGATTTCATTATTTCTGGCTATCAGCAGCTCTAGGCTGATAAGACTGATATTTATAATGCCTACCTGAGAAAAAGTAGTAGTAGAGTTATAAATAAGTGGTTTTATTCATTTTTTACATTCACATATATATGAAAACATAATTACAACAACTCTAATAAAGTTAAAATAGCATAGTGCATGGAGAGAAAGCTAGAAGGAAAGTAAGAATTGGAGTGTTCAGATAATAAACTATGTGTACAGCATGTCCCCTGGGTGAGGGATTCTTCTACAACCGAACTTTGCCTTGAAAGGCAGAACAATGTAATCTAAACATTCATACCCTCATATTAATTTGAAATTAAGTAAATACATAAGTAAATAAATCAATAACCTATGCCCAGTCTAACTAGAGATTGCTATCAATCCCTTTCCTTGTAGCTTCAGGGGTTCTATTGTCACCAACATCTCTTCTCCTCAACAAGTGTCTCACATTGGAAATGTGTCCATTTTGCAATAGAAAGAACTTCCTTTAATTCTCTTATTAAGTTAACATCACTTATTCGTTTATTCGTCTAGCATAAATTAAGGGTCTTCTGCAAACGAAGTGCAACATTGGCCTCTGAAGCAGAAAACAGAAGAATAAAATAAGGACTCAACCAGGGGGGGATGTCTTTCTTCTCAAAAAGAGAACTAAATATTTCCAACCAACATGATCCATCATACAGACCTAGAATCTTAAATTGTTGAGGCCCCAAGGGTTTCTCATTTTGAAGGCAACAGACTCCAAAAGGTCTATAATATATGCTGTCTATATTAGACACTAATGCAAAAAATAAAAATAAGAATTTATCATAGGGCAGTGCCTTCAAACTCAGCCCCTGCCAAGAAACAAAACAAAACAAAACAAAACAAAAAAACTATCATATTAGATGATATTGGCTTGGTGCCTGTGGCTCAAGTGGCTAAGGCGCCAGCCACATACACCTGAGCTGGCGGGTTCAAATTCAGCCTGGGCCCGCCAAACAACAATGATGGCTGCAACCAAAAAATAGCCAGGTGTTGTGGCAGGCACCTGTAGTCCCAGCTACTTGGGAGGCTGAGGCAGGAGACTCGCTTGAGCCCAGGAGTTGGAGGTTGCTGTGAGCTGTGATGTCACAGCCCTCTATCCAGGGGGACAGCTTGAGGCTCTGTCTTAAAAAAAAAAAAAAAAAAAGAAGATGATATTTTAGGTTTTATGCTTTATTCATTATTTTATTAATAAAATAAAGATTAATATTAGCTTTTAATTAAGAGCAAACATTTCTCAAACTAGAATATTACCTATTGTGGAATATTCTTAAAAAAGAATTCAGAAATTTTATATAATTACATCAGTACATTGAAGCATGGTATCTGCTATTGTAAAAAGAGCAATGAGTAGGTCAGAATTGCAGTTACTATGTTTTCATTACTGAGTAGTTGGCATGGGAATTTCTCTGGTGACTTTCCTTGGGATGTGGTTGACACATTGTCTTTTTTGTAGAAATAAATAATAAATCAATGATTCATATGCTTAGTTATATTTCATTTCCACAATGAATCTTAAATCATCATGCAAACCAAGTTCCTTTTGTACTGTAAATAAAAATAATGATTATATTTGGATTTTTCTCATGAACGAATTTCCTAGTTCCTTCTAATATTTTTCAGTTGTATCTCCTCCCATTGTTAATGGAGAGCATCAGCAACTATTTCTAACCTAATGGCACATATCTTCAAGTGCTTACTCAGATTCATAAGTATCTTTTCTTGGTCAGGCATGGTGGTTCACATTTTGTAATTCTAGCTCTGTAGGAAGATGGGGCAGGTAGATCATCTAAGCTCAGGAGTTTGAGATCAGTCTGAGCAAGAGTGAGACCCCATTTCTACCCCAAACAGAAAAACTAGCTAGACATTGTGGTGGGCCCTATAGTCTAGCTTAAGAGGCTGAGTCAGGACAATTGCTTGAACCCAAGAGTCTGGGGTTGCTGTGAGCTAGGCTGATGTCATGGCATAGAAAATAAAAAAAATAAGAAAAGAAAAAGGAAAGAACCTTGTCATATGCTTGTTGTGTTGAGAAAAAAAGATAAATCTTTGTCTTATCTTTTCTTGTTCTTACTGTGTTGGAATTAAAGATGAATCTTTGTTTTACATCCCAGGGAATGATTCTCCAATCTTCATCAAACTGTGAGTGCAAAATAATCAACAGGGTCATTTACTATGGTATGGAACTCCAAACCTGCCTTATTAATGAAAGCATTCCAGTTAATTCTGGTTCAGCTTGCTTTTTTTCTTCTGTTATAAAGACCTTAGAAAGACAACAATAAAGCCAGCAAATTCCTTCCAGTGTTCCAAATGAGAGTATAAAGAGGTATTTTGCTTAGATTATTGTATTTCAATGTATGTTGTTTCTAATACCAAGAATTTAAGATATCTGACTGAAAAAAATACCAATTACTGGAATCATCTTAACAGATCAGTGTTTCACAATCTATGTTTTATCTCATAATGCTCGAAACAAACAAGCATAGAACTTCAGTGGCACATTATAATAATTATTTACTTCACCAAACTGTGAGGTGGATTTGGGCTAATAAGCACATGTTCACTTAGGCATATGCAGTCATCAACTATGCGCTTGGCTTTGCTGATCTTGGCTGTGCTTACTTACAGTTTAGTGGATCAGGTGGCTGTTGTCTAATTATGATGGCCTCAGCCGGCACAACAGACACACTTTAGCCTTCTCCCATATGTCTTTTATGCAGCTGAGGAGCTTGAGAATGTCCTCATGGTAAACGCACAGAGCAGGAAGCAGCAAGCCAAAAGGTGCATGGCCTCTGGGAGTAAGGTTTGGAAGTAGTGTGCTATATTTTTGCCACATTTCAGTGACCAAAACAAACCACACATTAGGTAAAATCAAAATGTTATATAGGAAATTACAACTCCCTACATAACTTTAGGTGAGAAGGTGTACAGTGTGAGTAGTGGGTAGGGTGAAGAGTGAAGGCTGTTAATGTAATTAATTTACCGCTTACATAAAAAGAGATTCTTGGATCTATTACAGACTAAGGATCAGTGGACTTGTATTTTTCAAATGCAGTATTTTATTTCCAATTCTGAGAATAGCCTCAACTCTGTGGAGACTTTTAAAGATGTATTTATGCACATATATTTATTATTCAAGTAGTTTGTGCACATGGTAAAGAGAAACAATATCAAAGGGTTTTAGATAAAGAAAGGAACACACATGCTACTGTGGAAACAGCCCTGTATCCCCAGATAGTGAATAGGATTCTTGGTATGTTCAAAAAAAATTCTCCAAGGCGAAACAGGAATATGAGTATATTTTAAAAAATAAATAAATTTTAAATATATGCATCATTTTCTATTTTACTTTATTTCACATAAAATACCTCTTAGTACTGTTTTCTGTATGTATATATTAAAATATTTCCTCATTATTTTTAATATTTGCTTGATATTTCACTAAAGAAACATACCATAATTTTTAAAGAGTACTATAGTAATGAATATTAATTAATTCCAAATCAGAGTTTTCTATTACTAGCAATCCTATAAAGGATACACAAGTTCATGTATTTTCTGTGTTCATGTAGTAAATATTCTGTGTGATTTATTCTAAGAAATGAAATGACTAGGGAAAAATGGTGTGTGCATTTCTGATATTTTGTAGATATTACGAAAGAGTTTTTCTAAAATATACATATGAGGATATTTATTTCTCAACATCTTCACCAACAGTATGGATCCCTGCCAATCTGATAGGTAAAAATAATTTCTCATTCTTATTTTAATTTGTATTTTAATTTGAAAGTGCTTAATGTACATATGTCTCAATGCCAGTAGTAAACATAAGTTCAGATTGCACTCAGATTAACAACTTTTAATCTAATATTATGCTTGGTTACCCACAAAAAAATTAGCTCAAGATGAATTAAAGAATGCAATGTGAGGCATAAAGCACTAACAATTCTAGAAGAAAACCTAGGAAAAACTCTTCTGGATGCTTGTCTGGGAACAGAATTTGTGGCTAAGACCCCCAAAGCAAAGGCAACAAAAATAAAAATAAACAAAGAGGACTTAATTAACTAAGAAGTTTCTATATAACAAAAGTAATAATCAACAGAGCAAACAGACAACCCATAGAATGGGAGAAAACATTCACAAACTAGGTATCCAACAGAGGACTAACATCCAGAATCTATAGGAAACTGAGAAAATCAGCAAGAAAAAAGAAACATGTTAAAAAGTGGATGAATGACATGAGCAGGCTCTTTGCAAAAGAGATATATGAATGGCCAATGAAAATGTGGAAAAAAATGCTCAACATCAGAAATCATCAGAGATATGCAAATTATAACCTCATTGAAATACCTCCTTATTCCAGTCAGAATGGCTATTAACAAGAAGTTGAAAAATAATAGATGTTGACACAAATGCAGTGAGAAGGGAATGCTTATACACTATCAGAGAAAATATAAATCAGTATAATCTTCATGGAAAACAGTATAGACATTCCTCAAAGAAATAAAAACAGATTTATCATTTAATCCACCAATCACTACTGGGCATCTACCCAAATATAAAGAAGTCATATTGAAAATATACATACACTTACATGTTTATTGCAGCACAATTTATAATCACAAAGATATGAAATCAACCCAAGTTTCCATCATCTGATGAGTGGATAAAGAAAATATGATACACACACACAATTAAGTTTGTGAACTTGCCACTTACACTTATGTTGGCAACACTGTACAAACAACTTGGTAAGTTTCATAACCTTCGTATATCAATGCCTCATAGCTGTGTACCTGTCAACACATGGCACTGTTTCTGAGTGGTGTTCATTATTATTGTTGTGATTTTCTATGCTGTTCAAGGTCGGTTATGATGGTCATTTCAGAAAAAGAGTTCCCAAAATGCTTTGAAGGGTGGATGAGGCACTGACATTGGTGCATAGTTTCCCAAAGAGAGTGCTTTGAAGGTGAGCACAAGGACATTCATCAGCGAGGTATGTAGTACTTTTTCTAGGATGAGTTTGTGGACTTAATCATCAGCCCTTTATGTGTGTATTAAAATTATAATACTCGAGTCATGTTTGACTTCTGCAATTACAAGATGTGCTCAAATGTGACTTGTATGCATCTTTGCTTTTGTTATATATAAAGTATTGCTATTTTAATGCAGTTTTCCTTTCATAAAATGTGTGCACTGTTTTTGGCACCCTCTGTATGTGTTCATCATGGAATACTACTCAAACATAAAATGAATGAAATGATGATGCCTTTGCATGACTTGAACAGAACTGGAGACCATTATCCTAAGTGATGTAATTCAGGAACAGAAAATCAAATACCATATGTCCTCACCTATAAGTGGAAGCTAAGCAGTGGGTAAGTACGGTCATGCAGAGTCATGTAATTGACACTGAAGACTCAGAAGAGAAATGTGAGCAGGGAGAGGAATGAAAAATCATCTATTGGTTACATTGTATGTTATTCAGATGATGGGTACACTAAAAGCCTGGACTTCACAACTATATGATATATCCATATAACAAAAATCCACTGGTACTCCCTAGATCTATTAAAATAAAAACATAATAATGCTAGTACAGATTTTAAAGATGGATTTTGGATGGAAAATACAGCATCTTCATTTCACTTGGAGGCCCTGCAGCTTCCAAACACAGACTCTTCAGGCGGCCTCTGTCATAAGATAGCCCCTGTATGTGACTTCCTTGTCACTCAACCCCTACTCCTCAATCATCCCCATCATGTCCTGGGGATGAGATCGAGGTAGTTTGTCTTGACACAGAAAAACTAAAAACTTGCTTTCCACCATGTTTTTATGTTATAATCACGCAAGCCCAAGACCTCTGTATGAAATCATAGCTGTCTTAGTCTAAAAGCAATCCCACTTAAGTCAGGGGTTACAGGTAAAATCTGGCTCTTATCTCTTCACATTTCACATTTATCTTAACTCAGAAGATTGAGTGGATATGTTACTGTGCACAGGCAGATCCAAGGTCATCAGTAGGTGTGTTCAGGGGAAAAGGTCAGTCTTTTACTCAAACTTATAAGCTATTTCTTCCTGTTATTGCCGTTATTGTTGATATCCCCTCACACAGACTGCTTTCATAGATTCGCCCATTTGTTTTGAAATATTTGATTGTTTACGGATGATTGGTAAAAGGTGTTTTTCCTTATTTTGTATTAGAAAATAAGTCCTCTGTTGTGTATCCTAAAAATGATTATTATTTTGCATTTAAAATTTTGATTCAGACATTTTTCCATACAAATAATTAAAAAATTATGTATTCCCTTTATGCATTTATTATATCTTGCATCTTTTATCCATATAGAGGTATATTCTTTTGCATTTAAATATTTATCCATTTACAGATTACTTTGATGGGAAATGTGGCCCAGTATTTTTTCTTTTTTAAAATTGGTTAATCCAATAATCACAATATCACTTACTAAATAATTCTTCATTTCCTTCTCTATCTTTTACCAAATTGTTAAGGCTTTTGTGACTACTCAATTTCACTGATTTGTCTTTCTCTTTTTCTGGCTTTTCTAAACTGCTTTAGTTACTATTACATCCCATTCAATATTTTATATAAAAAATATGAAACATATATAGTTCATTCATCTTCTGTTATGTCTTAATGTCTGCTAGCTCATTATTCTAACATGATTTCTCTTTCTGAAAAATTTACAGGTTATTTTGTGTTTATTTTCCCACATGTAATAAAATCAGTTTTTCACATTGCAAATAAAGCTTGCCACTATTAATTTTTTACATTGTTGTAGTTACATTTAGAAATTAATTTAGGGGGAAATAACATTTTCTCAAAATTGACCCTAAGAATGTATTTTTTCTTAAAAATTATAATTGGTTCCTCTGCACATCAGAATAGTTTTTAATGTGCAGATAGTTCTATTTTTTTTTTTTTGTAAATCTGTTTTTAGAAGTTGTCTTCTCACTCAGTGTAGTATTTAACTTGTCATATTTGAATATTGGAATGTAAATATTAAATCACCGTTGTGATTGATTACTGCACATATACTGAACTCTTGTTATTTTGACCAGCATTTCAGTTATTTCTTAGAATTTTCAGTTATCTAATAATACTTTAATTTTACAAAGCATAATGCTTTGTCTTCTCAGAACTTCAATGCAAATACAATGCAAATACTGAGTTTCCTTGTCTTTTTCCTGACTTTAATGAAAATGCTACTTAAAAAGAGTAGTTATAATGCTATTTAATTACTAAATTGAACAAGTTAAATAGGAATGTTAAATTAATTTCCAGATATACACAGAAAATCAATCATTCCATACAGTTTCCATCTTTGTGTCTGGTGAGATCAAGACATGACTCTCATATGGCACTTGTCTTTTCTTGGCAGCCGTGATCATTTGCAAGCACATACTTCTGTGTGCTTCTGAATTCTCTGCTTTTTTGAAAATTGTATCAGCTCAATGTTTTAAATTTTATTTGGCTTCTTTTCTCAAAGACTTTGCCCTTAAATTTGTATTTTATGTGTTCTTTTTGTTTTCTAAATCACTCTACCTTTGTGAATTACGATTTTCCATCTGTCTTAGGTAGATTTATTCTTTTCCTTTTCTACTTCCTCTATTCAGCACTTAATTAGCTTTTTAAAAATCTTTATCATTTGACATTGAAGGGTTTGGTTTTTACTTTTCTTAACCAAAGAATGGTTTAAAAGCGAACTTTACTTTATTCAGAGGCTATGGTAGATAGTCTAAAGTTTAGAATATTATTAAAATTGTCTTTCTATATTTCCAATTTTCAGGACATGGAGTTTGATATGGATCATATCGTCTCATCTTTGGCACAACTGACTCTTTGGGCCAGATAACTTTTTTGCTGAGAATTAGGGATAGGGGTGGCCTGTGCACCATAGGGTATTTAGAGAACATCCCTCATTTCTAGTCACTAAATGCCAGATCTTGATATTTAAATTTCAGTAATGATAATATTGGACACCCTGATTTGTTCTCTTAACCTGACATATCCTTACCAATGGGCTTATTCTGTATTTCTAGATTTAATAGATCTGTCTCTTGCATGTAGCATGTAGTTGTCTCTTTTACAACTCAAATTTGATGATTTTTAATAATAGTTTACTTAAAAACCACTCAATGTTATTCCAAAGGGTTTTTCTGGTATGAAGGACATGTTTTATATTCTACATCTTAGTAGAGATGTAGGCTACATAAGCATATCTAATTTTAAAATTCACAGGACTGTAAGCTAAAAGTATAGGCATTCTAGTATGTCAATTACTACATGCTAATAATTAATGTAATATGATACAAATTTTGACAGGGCACAAGTCCTCTAATTCTTAACACTTTAGGAAATACATTTCCACTATGGAAATACTTAACACAAATTACATTTCCACAGGCTACTATTCTCTAACTTTTATGAAACAATGACTAGAATATGTTAACTTAGAGAAAACTCTTAAGTTTTAAACTTTAAGATTTAAAATTTTAAATTCCTGTCTGCTTTTCTACAACAAAGTTTTCTCAGGGTGGTCATTTTCTTTACTACCTGTTTACATAGGACTGTGTTAAGCAGCCTCTTCTCCAGAGT
This sequence comes from Otolemur garnettii, assembly GCF_000181295.1. Classification (NCBI taxonomy): domain Eukaryota; kingdom Metazoa; phylum Chordata; class Mammalia; order Primates; family Galagidae; genus Otolemur; species Otolemur garnettii. Next base: position 11,508,744 of record NW_003852397.1, on the reverse strand, counting down.
AAAAACACAAAGTTCTTAATAAAATTGTTGAACCAGAATATTTCTGATAGAAAAGTTATTATAGTCATATAGTCATTTCCTAACATTTGAAAGGAAAGTTAAGAAAATGTTCTAGAAACAAGAGAACAACTATTTCTTTTAATAAAAACATCAATAGCAGATTGTTAAGGTGACAGACTCTTAGTGAAGAAGAAAAAAGAGTAGTTTAATTAGCTATAGTCATAATTTTAAAGAGCTATTGTGTTAGAGATTTGCAATATATTTGTTTTTCTTTTTACTTTTAAGGAATATTTTTTTGGGGGTGGGGACAGAGCCTTAAGCTGTCACCCTGGGTAGACTGGGTAGAGTGCCGTGATGTCAGAGCTCATAGCAACTTCCAACTCCTGGGCTTAAGCGATTCTCTTGCCTCAATCTGCCAAGTAGCTGGGACTACAGGTGCCTACCACATTGCCTGGGTATTTTTTGGTTGTAGTTGTCATTGTTGTTTGGCAGGTCTGGGCTAGATTCGAATCCACCAGCTCTGGTATATGTGGCTGGCACCCTAGCTGCTTGAGCTACAGGCTCTGAGCCAAGAATATTCTTTTCGTACTTTCAATTTCCTGGATTGTAAAAAATATTTAAAAGCCAAGCCTAACAAATAAAACATTTAGAACAGTACAACAGAACAATGCAACCCACAAGAATGTTAGATTGCTAAGTCTACAATGTGTGGTCTGTACAGAGCCCCTCCTGATTAAAGCTTAGAGATTTTAAACCATTAATCACACAGTTTCTTATGTTATTTCTGTAGATACTTTCTTTGATTAAACATTCTAACAAGACACAATAATTTTTCCCTCTACAATAGAGTAATACTTTTAGAAGATCAGTAAATACATTTCAATGAAGGAAAACCATTGCACAACAAAAGAGAATGAACTATATTTTTATATAAAATATTGAATGAGATGTAATAATTTAGACTATTTTTCCATGTTTATTTATAATTCTTGTCTTACAGACTTCACTTGGATTCTCTATTTGTCTCTTGTAAACTGTATTAGAAACAGTTATTTTTCAAAGTAGTAATGGGAGATGACATGGGCAATATAGAAAGAAATAATATGGCTAAAGAAGCTTGGTATTTTCATTGCAGGGTTCAGGAATTTCTCATAATTACATATTGCAACAGAAAATTGCAAACATCTTGCAGTATTTGGAGAAGAGCTCTTTAAAAAGGTTAACTATTATGCCTTTGTAGGCATATAAGTATTTAGAGATTTGCACAAAACTGGAATCTGTTTTACAAATGACTATTGATGATATTTGCACTTGTGTGAGGAAAATTCTCTTGAAAACATATTGGGTGATAGAAATCAAGGCACATCCTTTTCTTTATGTTTTAAAAATACTGTTAGCCTTTTAAAGTTCACTTGAACTGTTACAGTTTAAAATTATTGGAGGGTATTAAGCCCAAATAGGTGATGCTCAGCTGAAAAAGGATATATGGACGGCAAACATTCCTAAAGATTAAATTCCATAGAAAAAAAATCATAGAGTTTATGTGGCCCAAAGTGAAGAATCTGGTCCTGCTTTCTATTATAATGCATTGATGCATATAATTCAAATGATGAGTGTCTGCAAATAAATATCCTCGAGAACTTGGTCTTCATAACTAGGTTTTTGTTGGACGGTCTGCCCTAGAAATAAAATCAAATATATTACCCTATTTGTCAGCTAAATATGGTTAGAGGGCATGGAAAATATTCTGGTTTGATAATTTTATTAAAGAAAAAGTGTGGGTTTATACTCACAAGAAGAGGTTAGTAATATAGTCCTTGCAAACAGGTCCTAAAGCAAAATGGCTACTTTAAAGTTTAGGTGGAGTTGTGGTAGAGTTAGGGAAGTCTCTGGGTTTACTCTTAGTGCATAGCCTCAAAATGTCTCCTTCTTTTTTAAGAATTGGTTTAGGGCAGAGAGACTTGTGAAAGTATGTAAGCCAAATACTAAAGATAGTGGTGAAAAGTGGCGAGATCACAAAAAGGATTAACTACATTTTACTTAATGCCTTCTATTTTTCAAATACACACTGAGGTTAAGAGGCATTCTTCTCTGATTTGCAATTAAAATCCTGGTTGCTATTAAGATTCTGAAAAAATATACATATCACAGAGAAATTATTCTGAGATTATCTTTGGGGGTATCTACTTCCTTGTTTACAGTACAGGCTTCTTTTAGGAATCAAAACAAGCTGTAAACAATTTGGTATTCTTAGTTCTGCACAGTTCCTGGCACGAAGTTCTCCATAAATATCAATTTACTTTATGCACTTGTGCTTCCATGCCGAAAAGGAAAAAAGGACACAGCTCTTTTCTTAAAAGAACAGGTAAACGTTGGTAATGATCTGTGTGTCATCAGTCTCTCAGCTGCCCCAAATAGCATGATCAGAGCTATCCTTAACATCTTCTTTTCCCTCCTCAACCTTTCTTTCCATTCCAACCCTGCCCTATACACAAACAATCACTGGGAAATAATCACTGAGTATTGTGAGTACTATTTCTATTACCCAAACTCCCTTTCATGCAATCCCTTCTCGACTTCTCCACAGCTGCCCAGGGAGGTCAATACCGCCCATTTTTCAGCATCACTGTCCACCTCTCATCTGGAACCCTGCAATAGCCTCCAAGCTGGCCGGTCTCTCTGTCTTCACAGCCTCTTCTGCTCTAATCCATCACTCACAGAGCAAGCAGCATCATAATTTTAAAAATAGATTTAGTAGTATATCTGTCATGCTTAAAATAAAAGGAAGCAAAATATTTATGATTCCCTGTTGTTTACAATACTCAATCTTAACGGTGATAAAATGGAGATTTAGAAATTTGGTTAATATTAGAATTCATCCTGAGTGTAAAGTGATACTGGATAAACAAATGTTATTTCTCTTCAGGATAGTGATTTTTGCTCTTTGTATAATCTTAAGCATGAGCTGAAGGATTGGTTATTTGACATCAACTGTAAAAACTTAAAATAAAAAGAAAAGAAGAATCTACACTCTTTAAGCGGAAATACATCAATCATGGAAATGAGCAAGGTGCAGGTCCAGGTCAATACCTTCCAGCCCATTAAACAGAGGCAAGGGAAGCAAGTTTGTTTGTGTTCTCTATGCCAGAGAGCAGGATGAAGAGCGATAAAGCAAGTCTCTGACCACAGCTTGCCAATAACAACTTGGAAAATTATCAATCATTAATCCATCACAGTCCTAATTATTGCTGAACTTCTGCATTAACAGGAAAGGAAATTTAATGAAATAGGTTAAAGAGCTTTGGTTTAAAAAATGTATTAGATTACAGCTGAAGACTGATCCTAATACTAATGAACCTAGACATCTAAAAGGAATCCTGCGGCAGGTTATGAAAGAAAATTATAGCCCTAGAAGAAATTCTAAGGTCTCCTCATTCCCTAGAAACATAGACTTGCTATTCTAGGATCTACTCATATTGGAGGAAATTCCAGAGTGTTTTTAAATTATTGTTGAATATGAACAGAGGAGGAAGGGCTGCTCATTCTGCTTTCCTTAATAAAGTAAGACTCAACGACAATTCGTGTAAGCGAAATTCTCTTTATCAACTAAGATAGTGCTTGGCATTAATACAATCAGCAGTTTCTTTGAAGAATCTGGATGATATCATACACTGAGGGTGAAGTTTCAGTAGTTTAAACCGAAAGCCAGACTGTTCAGTGGCGAGTAACTATAACATGAAACGTGGGCCATCTGTCATTTTTATCCTTCCTTTTCTCTGAGTAGATATATGGATGATGTCGCACTTTATCCCTTGAAGCATGCCTAGGAATATGTGCAGAGTCAAAGATTCATGAGGAGGCTCTATCATTCAGTTTCATGATATGCTTCATAAGTTTTCAATAATTCATATTTTATTTTTGATTTAGATGAACTACAAAATCCCCGCAGTGCATTTTCCATTCTTAGCACAAATGCCAATTAGATAAAGATCTAAAAAATAAAACTAGCTAATCAAAATGGTTTTTATTATAGGCTTTAATATGAACAGCTCTTTCAAATTTCCCTTGGCCAAACCTGAATCTTTCAGACATACACAGTATTATTGCTGTTGCTCTGTAAAGATAGCATATTCATAGAAGAGAAGACTCCGTTTGTTTTTCCTGATTACAGAATGAATCATGAGGGAAAAGAAGCTGCCATTCAAATCAATAACATTCAGCATTGTAATGCTTGAAGGTCACATTTAAGGTTAAAAACAGAGTAAAGTAATAGCTATTAACCTATAGCACTTATATGTGCCTCCCCCAGGTGACGGCACCTATGGTAGGACATTATATTTGATAATTCATCTGGAATATAGTCATCCATTAACCTCTGAAGAATCAGAACTCTATGGCAAGCCCAAGACATGTCTCATACAATAATATCTCCGTTACTTTCAGTGGCAAGACAGCGTAAAGCCATGAATATGAATGTATCTCGAAGTACTTCTGATAATTTTTGTAGGAAGGCACAGTTGGAATATTTAAGGGCTCTTAAGAATTAATTAAATTTAAAATATTTTCTATGAAAATGAGGTGATGGCAAAATTGCACTTGGCTATCTCTGAAAAACAGTCCAATAATACTATGTATTTAGTTACTAAAAAAATGAAAAAATAAATAAATAAAAGATTCAATCGTTGTGTAATATCTCCATTTTCAGCTAACATGATCTAAGACTATACTATATTTCCCTAAACATTGAAATTTAGAGAATGAGTGCCATCCAGAAGCTACCTTATTATTGCATCAACCTATTTATTTTAAGCTTGATCAAAAAGTCAGTTTAAAAAAACTCTTTTTTATATTTAATGATGTAAATCTTTGGTTACATTTTTCTTTTTAGTGTATAACTATAGTATACTGCATTGCTACACCAATGTATTAATACGTATGTAAATAGTGAATGTGAACTTGACCATGGGTTAACTTGGTCATGAGATCCTTTGTTTTAACGTTGAGTATAGTGGCAAACCCCAAAGGAAGTCAAATCATTCAGAGTACTTCCAGGTATAAGAATGGGCTTGAAAGAGGCATTTTAAAATAAGCAAATGACCTTTCTAGAGTTGAAAAAAAAAACAGTGATTAGCAAGAAAAAATACACTTTCTAGCCATTCAGAGATTTATGTACACTTTGATTGCTAAAATATCTTTCCAGGTCCTTTAAATTCGGTACTTAAAGAAACAATGCTCATGGCTGAATATATCAGCCTGCTGTTCTTTCGTCTGTTCTTGGCTTAGTGTGGGTACACTCACTTTACAAACACTGTCAGCTTCTCATTTTAATTTAATTTTTACCTTTTAAAATTATGCATGCAGGTTGTTTTAAAAGTCAAACAATTCTCCTAGCTTATAAATAAATAGAGTGACACACTGTTGCTCCCACCCCTCCCTCACTGGGATTCTGAACCCCATAGGCTCAAGGCTTACTCTTACTTCTTTTAAGCCTTTTGTTAAAATATTTTTCTAGTACTTGTTTTCAATATTTCCAAATAAGAAGTTTTTAAAGGGCTTCATAATGTTTCAGTTTCAGAGTTAGTACTGAATTTTTACTGTGAAAAATGAAGATCTGGTTCTGTGAAGATTTTGCTACTTGTAGAATTTCACGTAGAGTTTTCTGTAAAACTCTCCACCTGCAATCAAACTTTTTTGTTTCAGATACAGAGTTTCCTGGGTTCCATCCTTACAATAGAGAAAGAAGGGTCATGCCTCTGTTCCGGTGAAGGAGGGCTGTGAGCATGTAGCAGGTTGTCATACAGACTTCCAGCCAGGCCTTCAATTCCTAGCCCCACTTGTTCCCCTACATCAGTGCGATAATCCCCAAACATTTCTGGGGGTTTCTGGTGGCAGTGAACTGAACTCCCTGGAGTTAGCCCCTCCAGGCTCTAGTCAGCTTTTAGGCGTCAATTGCACAGAGTTGTTTGCAGCTTACAAATTTGTCACTGCTTGGCTTGTCCTCATGTCTTTGTACTTGTGGGATTATTTAGGCTTTTATCTGTTTCCTTCGTGTGGGAGGTTTTAAAAGAGAACATGGATATACAACTGGTCATCCTAACATATTTGTGTCATTTTTTTTCTGTCTCCTATAAACTCATAAGATATACTTAATTCAAAGGTAGTATTACAAAGAACGGTTTTATATGGTACAGCTCATATCTTTATGATCTCTTTGTTTATTTTTAATCTGTTATTTTATTCCAGCAATTTATCTATCTATACCACGAGTTCACTTCTCACTCCTGTAATAGATAATTTTTGCACATGCTTGATGATAACACTGGATCGCAGTAACAACATAAACAAATGCTCATTTGATGTTTTCAAATGACTGCACAAAGGCCAACTCATTAGTCCTCCCTCCAGCCCTGTGGAATTCCAAGAAGCAAGTTTCCATTTTTAGATAGAATTTCTGAGCTACGGAGGAAGCATGAAATTTCCGAGGTCACCAGCAGCACATTTAAGATAATAGAATCAAATATTTCTGACCTCGATTGCTTTCCTATAACCATTAGATACCACTCAATTCTTTACGGTCAAATTCACCTAAGTACGCTGGAATACCTGCCAAGAGAATTAATCTTTCCTATTTCCCAAAAGCATTTGAGAAAAAGAAAATTATACATTACAAGCATATCCTATAGATAGTACCAAAATTTCACTCGGAGAAGGCCTACCCATCTGGTATATTTTTGCCTCATCAATATTTGTCAAAGATTCAAAAGAACGTAGTCCTCTCTTGGGCAAAACAGGCATTTGGTTGCCGAAGACGTGCAACCCGATACTTATGCTGTCTTTCCACTCAACCGGATAATGCAGCGCTTTGCCATCTCCATTAAGACGCCGAGTTTGTACCATACCATGCATTTTATAACATTTCTATCTAAATGCAGATTTCTACATTCCATGTGTGCCATGTAGCCAGGTTTTCCATAAAAATACCAGCAGGAGAGGACATTGAAATTCATTTTGCATATTAAAGAAATCTCTTTCTGAGAGTCCTTCTTTTATTTGTTTTATCAACTCAAGCAATAAGCAAGAAAATTAGAGTTTCAGCCGTGATGGAAAAGCTATTTATGATTTTATCAGCCTTGCTGCTTTTTCTCCTGCTTAGACAATTTACAGATTCTTAACAGCAAGTCAGTTTAAAATGTTCCCTCTGGAAAATGAAATAAGTCTAGCTGTATCATTTCACCCAAGTACTATAGTATCTATTAACTGGCAACAGCTTCGCTTTGAGTAACATGCCCCCTGAATGCTTATCTTCCCAATATCTACAACACACATAAAATATGTCCCATAGGGGTATGTCCCACTTGAAAACATTATTACAAATGCCATAATATTTTCCAGCATATATTTTAACTGGCGTAGTTGGGTCAGTAATACAGGCAGAGCCTAACAGACAAAGAGTATGTCTCTTTACACTTACTGCCAAATTTTTAACAGAGAAAACACATGTGAAAATGACTGTCATCAGAATTAAGCAGATTTCCAACTAGCTTATTATATGTCGTTTACTGAAGCTTTCCGTAAGCTCACAGGCAATTTAGTGTGTGGAGAATAAATAAAATATATAATGAAAAAAAGAGTACGTGACATTAAAGGAATACTTTTAACTCTGTAAGTACAAACATGAAGGTTAACAAAAACTCTATAGTTCCTATATTTGTTCTGTAAATTTATTTTCTGAAATCCATATTACCTTTAAAAATATTATATTATAAAAGGGGACAAGGTACATCCTGTATACGTTCATACATTAACATACAAATGAGAGTTTATAGCTGAGGTAAAGTCCCTTATTTGAGCAATAGCAGTGACTTAGAATGTTGAAATAATTTGAATAAATTTGACCTCATCCCGGTTGAAGAATATCTAAATTGGAATTGCTACAATGAGCTGAAAACCATTTATTATTTTTATAAGCACTATTTTGCACTTACTGAGATATCTGACATCAACAGCATAAAATCAGTTTTATAGTCCATTTTTATTGTCCACACACATATAAATCCTGTAACTTTTAAGACCAAGTTTTTAAAAATATAATTTAAATTCCTGTGTATGCACTTCCTTTCTATTAAATATGGTATTTAGCTTTTTCTTTATTCCCTGTATTTGCACCAATGAGAACCCGTGTGAGAAATAAACTAAATTCTATAAGGTTTTTTTTTGTCTCCAAGTGCCAAACTCATGTCATAATAAAATATATAGATCTGTGACATTGTTGTATTCACATATTTTTTTTTTAAAAAACTTCTAATACATTTCCAATAAGGGAGGATGCTAGTGGAAATAAAACAGAATACATTAGGTGTTTCTGAACTTCAAGAAGCATTACAGTAGCAATTCAAATTCAGGCAAGATGGACAGCGTTTGGGGGAACTGGAGGATCCACGTGCTGCTGTGTGAACAGGTAATGGCCCAGGTACAGAGGCACTAGTGAGATGACAGTGATCGGGAAAATGGCAGGTGAGCCAATATTTGACTCTGTATGTGTTCTCCTTAGTGGTAGAAGACTGTTCTAATTACCATATATTTCAGCTATTCCTGGGATATAATTTATGTTTTTCAGTATATTACCTAGAAAAACTGCTTGCCTATGTTCACTTGAGTCTATAGATCCTTCCCAGCTGAAGCCCCGTAACATTTACCTTGCCTCTTTAATCATTGTATGCTATTATTTTATTCTGTTCAGCTGGCAAAAATAAAAGCAAACTTGCTCTCTGTGGCTTTCTGTGGAAAAACAGGAATAAGTCCTATCATGGTGGGAAGTCTATGTGTGTTACGGACTTTTGAAAGGATTTAGCGTGGAAATCAGTAGAAAAATGAATGATTTTCACAGCTTCTCGAGGAAGAAGTTGGGAGTACTAAATCGGAAGGGAGCTTACTACGAGGCCGAAAAGGCAACTGTTGTTGGCAGCTTTAAAATGAAACAAAACACCTCACTTCCAGCAGAAGGTTGCACATTGTCCCTGGTGAGACAAAGAATTAAATACTTGTCACAGGTGATCTATGGCTGACATTCCAAACAATATGGCAGAGTAAGGTTGCAGACCGCTCTGGTAGCTGTTTTCTCCCAGTTGTGCGATGAAAAACCAAGGACGAAGCTTCACTTTTCCCCTTTAGACTACCTTTTCTAGTTTATCTATGGGAATATATTTGAAAGAAAAAAAAGTTTAACCTCGTTACTCAAAAACTGTAATGATGCATGTCTATAATTTACAGTTGAAATAGTCTTTTGCTTGAAATTAGAATACTGTGGCAAAATTAATCCAGATGTTAAGTACTGTGATTCCTAGTTTGGGGTCTCTGAGAGCAGACATTCATCAGCAGACGTGATATAAAGTATTACAGGTATAAATATATAGCCTTTTACTAAATACCCCGAACTGATCCCCACCTGCTTTAGATGGATATCAGTGTAATTCAGGGCAGGCTTTAATTCCTGCATTGAATAGTGGCCATTTGAACTTGCATGAACAAGGCCAAGGAAAGTCTGTTGAAATGTGGTCCTTCCACTTTTCCCTTTTTACTTCTTATTTTTTCCTCTTACTGGTGAAGGAAGATGTTTGGAGTCAACTCCATGGGTTATTATTTGCCTTACTGAAGAGTTGGAAATGTTTGCGATTGCACAATTGCACGATTATTTTGTTGTTCTTTTAGTATATAAAGCTACTTATGCCAAAAGCAGAATCTTAGGTTGTATTTCTGCTGAGTCATTTCTATAAAGTTTTTCATAGACAAGTGTACAGTTTTAACTAGGTACAGAATTGGCAAATCTAAAGTAACAAATGGCTTACACTTTTCTTAGACCACTCTTCTGTAATATCCATAAGGTCAACCAGGCTATTGTAACTTAGTATTTTATCAGAAAACTGACCATATTGTAGCTAATCTTCAGAAATTTGGATGAAACTTTTTCGAACAAAATTTAGTTAACTATTGATTGCAATGTGACCCTTGCCTATCTATACATAGGCATTATATACAAACACTCATAGATATAGGTATACTTACACTGTTACAAATTAATTTCAATCCTCTCAGCCTTTTACAGTGATTGTTATTTTCAAATCTTATAAGTCAGTCATTTAAACCCTCAAGGATTTCTACAGCTCTCTCCAATTCATGGCCCAGAGGAAGCAATGGAAATACACTATGTTCTACTCCCTATACATAACCATATGGTTTTTATTTTTAGCTCAGTTAAGGATATAGAATTAACAGCTTTGCATTACAAAAGAAAATGTGGGTATGTGCAATTTACAGAGTAACTGTATCCACTGAGATTATTCTTCAATAACATTCTAAGTAATTTTTTTCATTCTGAATAATCATAATGAGCAAATTCACCACCTCCAACCCTCCAGCCTCAGCTTCTCCTGAGTCACATTGTTAGTGTGATCTCCTTTAAGACTGTGGCCAAATGCCATTTCTCGCTGAAGCCTATTCTCCTGTCTAATATTCAAGCCCACCCCTACTTCCTGGCTCTTGATCTCACTTGCTCTGCTTGAATACATGTTTCATGGCACTATTACCTTCTACAAGAGCATAACATTTGTATTTCTTACATTTACTGTTTGTTATCTGTCTCCCCACATTACTAACATGTAAACTCCACAAAGGCAGGTTTTGTTCCTTGGGTTTATATACTTGCTGGAAACAGGACTGGCATCAGGTAGACACTCAAGAATACTAGCTGAATGAATTTCATATATGTTTCTCTCTTGCTACATGTTGGTCATGTATCAAGTGGCAGGCCTTTTTTTTTTTTTTTTTTTTTTTGTAGAGACAGGTCTTTCTACATTGCCCAGGGTTTGAACTCTTGGTCTCAAGCAATCCTCTGGCTTTGGCCTCCCACAAGTGTTGGGACAACAAGCATAAGACACTATTCCCACTGAAATGGAGCGTTTTATGTGTGTTTTCATCTTTAGGCACCAAGGATGTGAGAGGCTCTTTCTCAGTGTTTCCATTATTGTCAAGGCATGAGAAGTGAATGCAGCAGATGGTGACCTGACACAAAAAGTCCCAGCCAGATGCTATGAGTGGCTCTCTTACTCATATCACACTGGACAAGGCAATCATACAGTCATATTAATTTCCCAGAGACAAGGAAGTGCCATTCTGTCATGTGACCAGAAGGGAAACTAAAAATATTTGAATGAGTGCTTAATGGCCAATGTACCACAGTAAAGTTTACTCTTCCTTTCAAGTGTCTTGTACACATATTTTTACATGAAATGAAAGCTTACTTCTGTGAATGTTGAATTATTTTCTTAAAAATTTTACAATTTCAGACTGGGCAAGGTACCTCACACCTCTAATCCTAGCACTCTGGGACAGTGAGGCTGGTGGATTGCTTGAGCTCAGGAGTTGCAGACCAGCCTGAGCAAAAGCCAGACTCCATCTCTACTAAAAATAAAAAAAAAAGCAGCCCTGCTTTGTGTTGGGTAGTCTCAGGAACTTGGGAGGCTGAAGTAATGTACACAGATATGATTTAATTAAAAAAACTAATATTTAAGTGTAATTGTTAAAATTGTTAATTGTAGAAATCCAGACAAAATTTTGAACAGTAAATGTAAAATAACTAAAAGGTTATTATTGAACTAATAATCATTTACAAAGTTAATAGTCATTCTCTAATTAATTCACTGTTCCAATATGAATTTTACTTTCTCATTTGCATGAATGAAAGTACAGCTAATAAATAATTCTTGTGTGTAAAAGAAATGTATTACCATATGAAAAATATGTACTACTCATATGCCAATAAATAGTTCCACATGGCAATTTTTGTTTTTATATATTCTAAAGTTTTATGTGGAAATTACTAAAGCAAATAATTAACACCTTAAGACATAATCATTGTAATAAAGTGAATGAGTCTTTTAAAATCCGATAATTGCCTGTAGAAAATATTTAGAAAAATAAAAGTAACCGAAAATATTCAGAGATAAACCTTCAATGCTTCTTGCATATAAAATATGCGATTTGTTTAATTTGTACAGACACAACAGTTCAGATTTATGAAAAATAGAAGAGTAGATTTAACCATTATATTGCCCTTTATGTTAATCTCTGAATAACAAATGGTGTAGCCAGAATGATATGGAGAAAGGCATCATGAAGTTTTATACTCAGTTCTAGGTTTTAAATTTGCCTTCAGCCTCACTATCATTATGACCTTGGGCAAATTATACACATTTCCTCAATTTCATTACCTTCACTGTAAATAAAGATGATAATATCAGCATCATTGGAAAATTGCAGGAATTAAATGAGATAATCAGACAAGATATATTACCCAGAAAGCTGACCACATATCATCAATATAATATATATATGCATATATATGCATATTTACAGAATGTCTATAAAGTTCATGTGCAATTCACTCTGTTAAACTATTTTAAATTGCACACAAAATTTATGTCACCCTGTATAGTAGTTTTTCCTCCAGGTAAATACAATATATTTATATGATCCATAGTACATGAAAGGAAAGCTCAAGATTTTCCATATGTGGCTCTTCCACAGAACTATGTAAATGAAACTTTGTATACTCTAGTTTGCTGTCTATTGCTCTTTGATTTTGTGTAGTTATTCTGTTTTGTTAAAGTGGTTAATAGTAGCCTGCGGTGTTATTTAAATAATGAAGGATTTGTTTCAGAAATTAAAAGCATCCGTATCTTTCATTCTAAGAATTGTATTAATGTCAATGGGAGGTTGATGTGGCTATAGTGTGTGGGGAGGCAATAACAGGGATTCCTGTCTAATAACTACCCAACAGGTTCTCTCAGGGAATTCCATCTGTCCCTCCTGTTGAGATGTTGTAATTCAGCTTTGCAGACAGTCTATACTGATTCATGCGTGGAGTGTTTACATAGATTATGAAATAGACTTTGTTTGTTTTTAGAAAGTACAATTGCTTAAAAACTATAATTGATCCTATATGGACGCAAAGATTTTATGTAATAAATGAAACTGTCCTTGTAAATGTTGTACGCCACTATTGTTCCTGTTCTGTGAGTTCCTGATTTCAGGGCATAGGATAGGCACATGGTAGGCATTTAATAAATGTTTTTCAGAAATATGTTAAATAGATAAACGTAATAAAACTAGAATGAAGAGAAATAATTGTGGTTTCATTCATTCATTCATTCTGTGAGGTTTCCGAAGTGGCCCATGAATCAATCATCTGTTTACTAGATAAGGTAAAAAGGCATGCTAATGTTTCCTGGAAACGCCACTTTATTAATGATAAATTAAAAAACAAATCAAGAGCCACTGCTGTGAGAGCATGCCACCCTCTCATGCAGACGTGTGCTTTCTTCTAGACTTGCTGATTACTGGCCAGGCCCGGGAGCTCTTTGTGCTTACCCTGAGCCTGCAGATTTGCTAAATCCCATTGCCCTCTCCTGCCAATCCACTACTTTCAACAGTTATGATGAAATACAAAAACAAACTAAAGAGCCATAACTTCATTATTCTTTTCTCAACTGCAAATAGAATTTTTGAGAAATACATTGAGAACTACCAGATTTAATTTGTAAATGTAATCCCCATTTCTCATTCCTACCCCAGTATTACTCTATTTATTGCTTATTGCACTTTTCATTTCCTCTTCTGAGTCAGTTTACTTCTTCTCTACATTTCCTTTGAGAGCCATCCTCACAAAATCTCGGGATTTGGAAGACTTCAGAAGGACTGTTTGCAGAGTTATCTCATTTGGCCACATTTCCCACAGATCTAGGAAAAAGAAAAAAGTCGAAAAGGTAGTATCTGTGATCCAGAGGGGAAGGAGGTGCCTGCTCAGAGATGCTTAATACTCTCCAAGCTTATTCTTAAAAAGCACCATTTGGGCCTCCAACTGGCTCAGCTCTGGGCTTGCTTCTTGCTGCTTTCCTGCTAAAAAGCTCCTTTGTCAAAGCCCTTAAGCCCAGTGGTGATAACTGCTACAGAAAAATACTGGTGATAGAAAGATATATTTTCAATAACCCTTGACTTTTATTAGTTCAACCACTGCTAGAATAAAGGGTAAGTGGGCCCTTGATATTTTAAATGTTCCGTGTCCCCTCCATATACTTCCCAGGTCAGCATTCTTTACTGATGAAAATTCTGGTCTGGATCTTGGTTAGCTGTCATAGGAAGACGTGTCTGCAACATTATCTACCTCTGAGCTTTGGTTGTAATCCCCTAAAGCCTAAGATCAATAATGGTAGCATGAGCTTTGTAGTGGTTTCCTTATTTTTATTATATCTAGAAACCACGTGTCAGATTAATAAATCTTCAGTCGCGTGCACAGAGGGTAGAGGTCTTCCCTACGGAGGAGAACAGCATTGTTTTGTATAAAATTTTAAACACAATTAAGGATATTTCTAAAATGCCTTATAAAACATCTTAGAAGAGTTCTATAGCTTCAGGTCAATATTGTGGATAAAGTTTTAAAAATTCTATTATTCTTGAAAATGTTACTAGCCTACAATTTTTCAGTACCTTTCTACATTGACTGATGGTAGCAAATAAACTTTATATGATAAGAAGTATGGAGATGCCTGGGACTGATGTTATAATTATTAACATAACTTCAAGTTTTTTTCAAGGGCTCTAATTTAATTGTTCATGTACCCAGCAGATTTTTACTTTACACTGAGAAATTTTTAGCAGAAGCATTTGCCAGTAAATTTAGTGTTGACCTTCGAATGTGTAGGGATGAGTTAGATTTATTGCCCTCTGAATTTCAATGTAGTTTTCTCAGGCTTTCAATCAAATGGCCAGTTGATAGAGTGGAAAGAGCACTAAAATGAAAGCAAGGAAAAGTAGGTTCTAGCAATGGATGTTGGGTGAGTCAGTTAATGCCCCTGGATCTCCAGTTGCAAATCTATAAAATGAAAGAGCTTTATTATGTGATCTCTGAGTACCATGTGAAGTAGAAAATTCTCCTTTTATTGAGGGGTGACCTTTGTAATTTTTGCAAAACTATTAGAATCACTTTTAAATTAGTTAGTTGAAAACTTATAAAAGGGAAGATGTTTATTTTTATGGATATTGTCATCTTGTCTCTGATATTATATCATTAGTTTGTTGTGAAAGAACTTCAACTATTATCTTTTTTTCTCCCCTTCTTATGCTTATGCTAGAATGGGATAAATATAAAAATAAATAAGTATTTGTCGCAACCCATCGGGCTCCTATGGCCCTGGTCTCCGTTAGCGCAGGAAGGAACCAGGCGAGAGGCGGATTAGAAGTATGAGCTTGTGGAAGGCGGGCTAGCCCTTACTTTCTGGGTAGCCCTGAGCAACCTCTGCACCAGCCTTTTATTGAGCCAGAACAACACAGGTGAGGGGAGTAATTAACAAAGACTAGGTGCTGAAAGCACCAGCTCTTCTTCCACAAAGAACTCCTGTGGACGAATGGCCCGAAGTTCAAGCCTCAGCTGCAGATCATCTTGCTTGGATGTCATCTGGCTGTTGGTGTCTCCTGCAAGTATTGATTTATATAGAATAGAAATTATGGTCACCATGTTAGGTTTGACATAAACAAAAATTAAATAACACATTGTATGGGGGGAAATACTGGGGAAAAAAAACCCTAGTCCTGAGAATATAAAGAGTAAGATTTGTATGAAATCTATTTTCTCTGTAAAAATAGAATAATCAACAAGAGAAACAGACTTCAGCACTTAAACTGAAAATAGAAAATTATAAAAGGATAAAAATATTAAATTATAATATTCAGAATAATCAAATGAAGAAACCAAAGTATGTTTCCTTTAAATATTTTTTTAAAGATACTTAGTAGTTTACCAAAGGGGCTAATTTAAAAATATATTTAGATATCTTTTCTCATCCAAAATTTGACATTTATTATTACTTAAAACTAATGACACATTTGTTTGATCGAGTTTGACCTCAAGTATTTACTTTTATTCTATTTTATTTTCTTTTTTTATGTCAGAATATTAGGGGGTACACACACATTTTGTTTTACATATTTTGTTTTTGTACAAATTGAGTCAGTTATAAGTGTGTCCTTCACCCAGAAAGTGGGCACTGTACCAAATAGGTGGGAATTTACACATCCCATTATTTTTCCTTGTCCCAGATTGATTTTCACTGAGATTTACTTCCATATGTGCACTTAAGTGTGATCAATTAAACCTACTGTTTGATACAGCAATCCCACTGCTGGTTATATACTCAAGGGAAAAGCGTCATTTAATAAAAAAGATGCCTACACTTGAATGTTTATAACAGCACAATTCACAATCACAAAGACATGGAAACAACTCAGGTGCCTACCAAGACACGAATGGATTGACAAGATGTGGTATATGCATACTGTGGAGTACTACTAAGCCATTAAAAAATAGCAATCTAGGCTCGGCGCCTGTGGCTCAAACGGCTAAGGCGCCAGCCACATACACCCAAGGTGGCGGGTTCGAATCCCCAGCCCGGGCCCGCCAAACAACAATGATGGCTGCAACCAAAAAATGGCCAGGCGTTGTGGCGGGCGCCTGTAGTCCCAGCTACTTGGGAGGCTGAGGCAGGAGACTTGCTTGAGCCCAGGAGTTGGAGGTTGCTGTGAGCATGATGCCATGGCACTCTACCCAGGGGGATAGCTTGAGGCTCCGTCTCAAAAAAAAAAAAAAAAAAAAAAATAGCAATCTAGTCTCTTTCATGACAACCTGGATGAAACTGGAAATCATTTTTCAAGGTGAAACATCATAAGAATGGATAACCAAATACATGTAATTTAAATACCAAAGTGGAACTAATAGGTCAAAATTTAAAAGTCAAGGCTCAACGTTGGGGGTTCCTTCAAATCTCTTTCCATTCCATGAACTTAAATATTCTTCCCTAAATATTCTTCCCTTCCACTGGTGAATGATTTCTAATGTTTGAAAAGCCTTATGAATTTCTGATTTGGGGAAGAATTTAGAAGAAAGTTGATGACAGACTTTTATTGTATAAAAGTAGTTGTTCAACAAGCAATAGCATTAAATTAAAAATGAAACAAAAAATTTGTAAATTAGACTTGAATGTCTTGAAGCAGGCGTTGAATCAGTAAGCTTGTTTTGATACCATCTTATCCATTTATTTGAATGTTAAGTATGGTATGTTAAATAAATCCTCTGGGCCCACCATAGTGGAAAACCACAGTAAAGTTGGCTGTACATTTGTCTAGGATTCAAAAAAGTGTTTTCTTGTTTGTTCATTTTAGATATGGTGTATGTGTAACAACAGGTGAACATGTGATACATGAAATTAATATAATTAAACATTATTTAATTAGGTGATAGAGTTGATTCAGTCATTGATTAAAAGATATGAAGAAAGGTTGGGAATTATTTAATTTATACATAAAAAATAAATGATTTCTAATTTCTCTTGGTTAGCTTTCCTCCACTGAAAATGTTTTGTATTAATTCTCTTTTGTTATATATCATTGTAAGGTAAAATATTGAATGAAAACAGAAAAAGTACCAGTTATTTTCCAACGAGGGCATTTAAACAATCTTTTGTACATTTACTTAGATTAGTAGTTCATAAACAGCCCAGTTCAATATTGTTTATGCCACTGGCACAAAAGGTATGAGGAGCAAAGACATGCTATGTTTTCTGAAAAAAATGTTATGCTCCATATTAAATAAAATAACAAGAAAATATTCCCCTACATTATTTAGAAGGAAGAAAACCATGTTTATTTCATTATTATGGTTTGTTCACTTGAACTTCCAAAGTGGAAATATGGATGAATTTACACTATTTCAACCATAATATCAAATACTCCTAATTTACAAATTCAAACTTCCTTTTTCTTTTTAATTTTTTCTATTAATTCATCAGTGTATAGATTTATGGGGTATAATGTGATGATTTGATATACAATATGGAATGCTTAAATCAAACTGATTAATATAACCATCACCTCACTTATTTTTTGTGGTAAGATGTTTACAGTTTACTCTTAGTTGTTTAGAAATGTGCCCTTGCATTGTGCACATCAGTGGGAAGGGAGAATGTGGTTGGTGGGAGGAAAGAGGGTGTTTGATGAGATCTTGGCTAATGTACACAACCTTTCTTTAAAAATCATTCATTTTGTACATCAGTTGTTGTATGATTACTTGAACTCAGAAAATAGATATAGTGTGGTGGTTTGGGTCTTTAACAGTGGAATCTTTATGAATTTGCAAAAAGAGTATTTGTTGAAAAAGTTCTTCTTCTCTATTATCATTGTACTATATATATGTGAAGGTTCAGAGGCTCTTTGAGATTAGATCAATCTCCTAAGAAATATAATTATAGGCCTTAAATAGCATACAGTTATTCTAATACCTGTTAGTGGTTGTTGTCCTTTCCACCATCTTCACTCAAAGTGCATTTTAAATAAAAGGTATTTTTTTTTTTGAGAGAGAGAGTATTATTTGATGCCCTTGGTAGAGTGCTGTAGCATCACAGCTCACAGCAAACTCAAACTCTTGGGCTCAAGAGATACTCTTGCCTCAGGCTCCCAAGTAGCTGCTATTAATGGCACCCGCCACAATGCCCAGCTATTTTTTGAGATGGGGGCTTCCTGCTAAACCTGGTCTGGTCTTGAACCATGAGCTCAGGAAATCTACTCTCCTTGGCCTCCCAGCGTGCTAGGATTAAAGGCATGTGTCCAGCCCTAAAAATGAAATTATATTCACATACTGTTTATAGGGAAACATAATTAAACTGCAAAAAGAACATGAATTTAGAAGTATCATCCTCATAAAATTTTTTGAATTCCACATAATAAAATATTGTGTGTGGAGAAACAGAAAAAATAATTACACTTATCCTACCAATATAGAAAATTCTACTAGTAGTAGCAAGATAAATTTGTAGAGCCACTCAGAAAACAATTAGGCATTATAAAAGTGAAAAACATATTTACCAAAACTTAACAATCCCATTTCTGTGGATGTTGACACAATTGTTGAAATCAGTGAAGATCTGGAAGCCATACTAGAAGGAATAAATATATTGCAGTATATTCAAACAATGAAATGCTACACAGAAGTAAAAATCAACAAGCTATAAATACAGACACCAACAAAAATTAATATAAAGAAAATATTTAACCAAAAAACAAATGATAAAAAAGACACAGTACAGAAAGAACAACTTTATTTTTTTTTTGTTCCAGAATTTATATTTCAGACAATACTAAATTTAGATTTATGTACACAAGTGTTGAACTAATAAAGGAAAGCAGAACCTGTCTAGTACAATATTCATTACTGGTTACCTCTAAGGATGGGAAATCAAGCGATTAGAATGAGGGGCAGGGTTCATGAAGAACACTGAAAACATTCCATTTCTAATACTGGATGTTGGGCACTGATGGGATCTTACTGCTGTTCTTTATACTTTTCACATACACAAAAATGTCTGTATCTATTCACTATTTAACAAAAAACAATTTTTAAAAATTTAACTCATAGAAAATGTTCAAGGAAAAGTCACTTGAGATAAAATGCCACTGAAAAAGTCACTTGAGATAAAATGCCACTCAGAAATAGAACTCAAGCTAGACCTCCATGTGATCCAGCAATCCCATTATTGGGCATCTACCCAGAAGGAAAAAAATCCTTTTTCATAAGGACACTTGCACTAGACTGTTTACTGCAGCTCAATTTACAATCGCCAAAATGTAGTAACAGCCTGCATGCCCATCAACCCAGGAATGGATTAACAAACTGTGGTATACACGTACACCATAGAAGACACGATTGTAAGAGGGACTTTACCTAATAAATGCAGTCAGTGTAACCTGGTTTCTTGTACCCTCAATGAATCTCCAACAATAAAGAAAAAAAAAGGAATAGATCTTTGGTAATGATAGGGGTATAAGCATCAAAATACTCATGCTAACTCATTCAAGATCTTCTGAGTCAGTAATCCAGAAGACAGGGAGGAAAGCAGGAAGAGGGTTTGAAGCAGATCAGTAGGATATCAACTAAAAAAAGTTAGATTACACCCCAATTAAGGTAAATGTCATTTTTTTTCATCTCATTGTTAATCAAAGTAATGAAATGGCACAAAAAATAATTCTTTAAGTGGACTTAAATGGAAGTAATACGAAGGATTATTTGATCTTTGGAAAGACTATAGGCCACAAGATCAGTTTGCAGCAGTAACTATATTTCAGGAATAAGTGAATGAAGGCCTTAATAAGGCTAGTAATGCAGTGGGAATTGGAATGCCAACAACAACAACAACAACAAAAAAAAAAAACAGAAACTACACCCACACTGTGAAGTAAAAAGTTGTGATAATTTGATTTAAAAAAGAAAATGCCACGGAGGCTATGTTAATCAGTTTGTTGAAAACATTTCAAATTGTATATAAAACCAGCACATTGTACCCATGACTGCATTAATGTACACAGTGATGATTTAATTAAAAAAAAAAACATGAATAGTTAGATACAAATCTTCAACTCTGACTTTAGAAAGTCAATATAGTAATATAGAATATGTACAGTGGTGTCAGCCAGAGAAACAATAAAGTCAGAAAGAAGAGGTATTAATTAGGAAGACCATGTCATTTTAGACTTGGAATAAAAAGAATGTAACATTGTTTAAGAAAAGAAAAAATAATTTAAGAGCATAGAATGTAAACATACATAATATGCAGCTAGTATTGGCTAGGAATATCTGCCAGATATGACAACTAATATCAGCATTAGTTGACTTACCAGATCTCACATATACAGAGAGAATGATAATTTTGTTAATTCAGAATAATGGATATATGTGTACCATTTTGATGACAGCCAGTGAATATGTAGCTCTGCATCTGATGAGATTAAAGAGAAAATGATCTATGTGTATTGTACTATAAAAACAGAATAGTGGTGGTAAATTAACATGGATTCAAGACTGTATTATAATCTATGCCCACTCATTGGTGCTTTCCACCATGGTCATTCTATTAAATTTCTTATTTTTACTCATTAAAAATATTTAATTGACAAATAAATGTTATGTATGTTAAAGAATACAATATAACGATTAGATAAATGAATACATTGTATAATGATTACCACAAATTAATTGACACATTCATCACTATTCATGCTGTACATGAGATCCTCTGAACTTGCTCATTCTGTAACTTAAAGTTCATATCCTGTGAACGACATCTTCCCCTTTCTCCTACCCACAAACTTCTGGTAACCACTTTTCCACTCTCAGCTTCTGAGTTCAATTCTTTAAGGTTCCATTTGTGCCAGTAGGCAAAGTTGTGAATGCGAAGGAAAAATTCCTGAAGAAAATTAAAAGTGATTCTCTAGTGAGCACGTGAACGTAAGAGTAAAACAGCCTTAATGGCCAATAAAGAGAAAGTCTTAGTGGTCTGTATCCAAGATCAAATCAGCCATGAGATTCCCCCAAACCAATACCTAATCCAGAGCTTTCTCTTCAATTCTGTGAAGGCTGAAAGAGGTGAGGAAGCTGGAGAAGAGTTTGAAGCCAGCAGAGGTTGGCTCATGAGATTTAAGGAATGAAGCCTTCTCCATAACGTAAAAGTCTACGTTGAAGTAGCAAGTGCAGAAGATGGAGCAAGATACCCAGAAGATCTAGCTGAGGTCATTGATGAAGATGGCTACAGTAAACGATAGATTTTCATCATATACAGAAAGCTTTATGTTGAGAGAAGATGCCATCTAAGAATTTTATCGCTAGAAAAAGTCAATGTCTGGCTTTGAAGCTTGAAAGGACAGGCTATTTTGTTACAAGTTAATTACAGTTTACTGACCTTAAAGGGAAGCCAATGCTCATTTACCATTCTCAACATCCTAAGGTTCTTAAGAACTGTGCTACATCTGCTCTGCCTCTGCTCTTTAAATGAAACCACAAAAACTAGATGACGGGATATCTATTCATAGCATAGTTTACCGAACATTTAAGCCCACTGCTGAGATCTTATGCTGAGGAAGAGATTTCTTTCAAAAGATTACTGTTTATTGGCAATGGCCAGGTCACCCAAGAATTCTGATGGAGTTATACAAAGCAACTAATGTTGCTTTCATGCCTTCTGCAGCCCATGTTTCAAGAGTAATTTTGACTTTTAAGCCTTAGTATTAAAGAAATGCATTTCATAAGGCGATAGCTGCCAAATAGTGATTTCTCTGATGGATGTTTGTAAAGTAAAAATTAAAAAAAAAAAAAAAGAAAGAAAGAAAACCTCTGGGAAGGACTCACCCTTCCAGATGCCATTGAGAACATTTGTGATTCATAGGAGGAAGTTAAAATAGCAATTGTAGTAGGCGTTTGAAAGAAGTTGATTCCAGCTCTTATAGATAGATGTCTTTGAGGGATTCAAGACTTCAAGGAAGAAGGTAACTTTTCATAGATATAAACAAAGCTGTAGAATCACCATAATTGTGATAGTAGTCATTTTAGATTATTTCTCCTCCTAATTTAATTTCTTATCCTGGAGCCATATAACACCTAGGTTCAAGTAGCTCATTCAATTTACAATATAAGATAAGCTTTGACTACAGAAATCAGCCTGCTGGCATGAAAGCCAAAGCTTGGTGCGTATACCACAGCCCCCATGCACTTATTATCAAACAGCGTATTCCTCCCTGCCACACAGAACAACTTCATCCCTGCCTGACTGCATTGCTGTATTACCGTGTATCATCTCTTGTGTGATTCTTCACCAATCTGAAATGTTCACACCGGCTCTCCTGTTCTTTCATTCTATTTCTTTAAGGCCCTTTCAGGCATGTCCAGCCTGTCACCCACAGGCTGCATGCTGACTTTCAGAGGCCTGTTTCGCTTATCTGTGGTGTCAGATACTGTGTAAGTATGTATGGATATTTTTTGTGCTCATCAGGTTTCCTCAGTGTTTGCATATTTAATGTGTGGCCCAAGATGACTTTGTTTTATACTGCAGAAAAGAGAAAGGTTGGACCCCACTGCTTAGAATTTACATCACTCCAACGTCTCTGTAATAAACTTCCTAATTTGGTCTCATTTATGTTTTCTTCTCCAAGGTGGAAAGATTTAAAAAAAATAGAGAGCTAAATACAAAACATTCTAAAATGTCTTTGAGAAGATATTTTCTGAATGAAGGTACTAAGGTTCCAGAATGTAATCAATGAAATTCTCAGTTATATTCAACATGATTTTGTGAGAGCAATAATATCCGACTATGGATTCAAAGAAAAATTCCAGATTTTCAGATAGAATAATAATTTTAGAGAAAATATAATGGAAAAAATATGTCACTAACAAATACAGATAAAGTGCTTGGAAACAAAAAGAGCAAGGTGTGTCATTAGGGTCTAAATTAAAGTTTCCTCTCCCAGGGACTAAGGATAGAGTTTTGCCACAGAAGGAATTTCAACTAGAAGAGCTCTAGCTGGATTCTAAGAACACAAGACTTAAAGAGATACCACTCCAATAAATCTGAGGAGTTAAAGGCATTTTAACTGTTTTTCAAGACATCACACTTGCAATCGACTTACCAAGGGAGAATCAGCTCTTGAGAATAGTAGAAAATAAAATCTGAAGATTTCCCATGGCTACTCTAAAAAAGCAAGTTTTATTGAAGCAAATAAATGCTTCAGATGATGAATCTCTCATGTTTCTAATATGGCTACCCACTTGATGACATATGTTTCATTGTTTTGACATATAGTCCTAGATATTCAGTACTAATATCCAGAAACCATGAAGAGAGTTAACTCCAATAACTGCTGGAAACCAAGTGGATAATGTCAGATGTGCTAACTAGAAGTTGCATGTTTGATTTGAGTGAGAGAAGTCAGTGAGACTCTGATTTATTCCGCTGCAGAAAACATTTCTCCTTGTCTTACTGTATCGCTTGTACATGGTGTTGAATATTCTCTGGAGTAATACTTCCTTAATTTATTTCTCTGGCAGTGAAAATTTCAGCTTTGGAGAGAAAAATCAATGTCTCAGCAAATTGCACCATAATTGGGTACTTAAAAAATAGTTTCCTAAAACTCAACTTTTAAAGGTCACAAATTTTTCACACTCTTTCAGATACTGAGATATGTCACTTGGAAAGGTAACTCAAAATCATGTAAATTATCTTTATTTGATGTTATTGGGATTACAAGTAAGTGTTTTAAAATCTATTCCCTACTTTGAAAACTCCTATGAGCATCTTTCCCTTGACAGTTTGTGTTGTACACGGAAAGAAGAAAAGCCTGTGCTTGTGACTATTTCTTTGCACACCACATGGAAACGATGTGTCTTTGATGAACACAATTTGATTAGACTCTGGATTTTTACTTTTTCATTCCATACCTAGTCAAAGTCACAAGTCATATTATTGATGAGCTACTATTTCTCTGAGTAAAGCTATGTAGGGATTGTAACATTTTAAAACATTTAGTAGGTCCATTCTTTGTGCTCATCTATGGAATCCCAACATATCTTTATTTTTTTTTTGAGACATAGTTTTACTCTGTTGCTCCCTTTAGAGTACTGTGGTATCATAGCTCACAGCAACCTCAAACTCTGGGGCATAAGGAATCCTCTTGCCTCAGCCTCCTGAGTAGCTGAGACCTACTTGCCGCAATGCCAGGTTAGTTTTAGAGATGGTCTGGTCTTGAATTCTTGAGCTTAAGCAATCCACCTGCCTTGGTCTCCCAGAGTGCTAGGATTAAAGATGGGAGCCATCGTGCCTGGCCTTCAACATACATTTTAATGATCATTATAAGTGAAAAAGTTATTTAAAATACTTTGTATTGTGTAGATGAGATTTTTAGAAACAAACATTGTTGTCTGGATCAATGCCAGCTTGCCAAGAAATTACTCTACCTTTGTACAACAGTGATCCTAAGATGCAAACAACACAGTAGTTAGCACATAGAGTAGCTATTGCTTCCCGCATAGTACGATGTTAATGTCATAGAAAAATTCTACAGTTCTAGTTCATGGAAGGATTTAGCCAAAAGCGTTTTTTGCCTTTTCACACATGCCATTAGCATTATATTTAGTTTTATTATTTTTTTTTTATTTTTGTTACAGAATGTGAAACGTTTTATTCCTACCTTTATTGATTATGGATTAGAGAAATGTGCATCACTAGGACAATGAGATTCAATTTTCAGAAATTCATCTTGTTATTTCAATTTGCAATTTGGTCTTTGACTGTGTTGCAAAAAGATCACGTGTTCAGATTTACTTGACCTCCCACCAATAGACTAACATTCTTTTACAAGCCCAGCGTCTATTTGACTACATATTTGGGTCTATGATGCTATTCTGAGTTTTAACACATCCATTTGTAATTTCTATCTTTTCCTTCACTGAATAATTTTGAGACTTTGTTAGTCATTTCGTGTATATAAACCAGCACAACAGAAACAAGCCACCAAGAGTTGGTGACATGTCAATGGTATAAAATGTTGGCTAGGAAAGCATCACCCCATTAACTAATCATTGGATGAGATGACCTAACCAACACAATTCTTTAGTGCATGTACTTGTTCAAAATAAAGAACGTATAAATCACCACTATATAGTGAGGTTTCCATGAAGATGGCAATTATTTCATTCCAAAAGTGTAAAATATATGTGTAACGGGTTGAATAGTGTCTCCTCCAAATTCATATCCACTTGGAAATTCAGAATGAGACCTTATTTGGAAATATAATCTTTGCAAATGTAATTAATGTAAGATAAAGTTATATAGGATTAGGGTGAGCCCTAAACCCGTGGCTGTGGTCCTTATAAGAAGATAAGGGACACAGAGACACAGGGAATGGGTTAGCAAAGGTGGCATCAGAAGTGATCTAGTGAGACAGGCAGATTCAAATAGCTTTTGGAAATGAAAATGACATTTTAAATAAGGATGAAAGAAGAAAAATGAAAGATAAAGAATGACAGAATCATCTCTAGGAGACCTATACTAGAAGAAATGCAAAAGGAAAAGGAATCTCTTCAGGTGAAAAAGAAAGTATACCAAATGATACTTGGAAAAATTTGAGCATTAGAAATGTTAAATATAAAATGAAAAGCAAAAGATGATTGTTTGTTACTTCTCTTAATAGTTTAAAAAGATAATTGTTTAAAGCAACAAATATAACATTGTATTATGAGATTTAAGACATAAACTAAACCATATGACAATAATTACACAAAAATGAGGACATTAGGGCAGCACCTGTGGCTCAAAGGAGTAGGGCGCTGGCCCCATATACCGGAGGTGGTGGGTTCAAACCCAGCCCCAGCCAAAAACTGCAAAAGAGAACCTGATTAAAAAAATAAGAACATTAAATGCAACTATACTATCGTATTCTATGCATTCGTAAATTATATTTTATATGAAATAGCACAAGTTATAGATGCATACTATGATCCTTATTGCAATCAGTATAAAATAAAAATACAAAGCATCATAGCTAACATTCTAAGAAAAATTAATAATGCACAGTAAAATATAATTAAATTAGACATCATTACAAATAACTTATCTAGAAAATTCCTAACTATTGGGGGATTTAAAAAATCTCTACATAACACATAGTCAAGGAAGGAGCTACGTGGGAAATAAAATATGTATTTTGACTTATTTTGAACCATAATGAAAATATCTCTTATCAAACTTTGTCTAAAACAGGTGGCACTATCTTTTAAAAGCAGATTTATATTTTAACAGATATTATTAAGAAAAATTAAAAAAAGGTTTATTGTCAGTTATCTAAGCTTCCACATAAGAAACTCAGGGAGCCGGGGGAAAAGAAACAAATTAATCTACTAAAACAGCATGAAAAAAGTAGTAAAGGACAGAAAGCAACGGCATCCACAAACAGGCAGGTCAGTAGAGGAAGGTTTTTTAAAACTTCAAATTTTATTTTTCAGGAGGTTAATGAAATTGATAAAGCTTTAGTTGGATACATCAGAAAAAAAGCAAGAAAACCACAAATCAGTAATAACCAGAATGATGGGAGGAGAGATCTCCGTAGATTCTAGAGGCATTAGGGAGATAACAAGGGAATGTTATAAACAACTTTATGACGGTAGAATCAACAACTTGGATAAAATTTATGTAATTCATTGAAATAAATAAATACCAAAAATAACCAAAGAAGTAGAAAATCTAAAAACTAAAGAAATAGAAAATCTAAAAACCAAATATAGGAATGGAAGAAAAAATATCCAATGTACACAGCCCTTCTATGAAACTAATATATACTTCTCAAATGAAAGAAACAACTTAATTCTAGCCCAAGAATATGGGGAGGGGGTGGGGAAGGGGAGGGGACAAGGGTGGCTGGGTAGTGGGAGGGTGACCGGAAAGATCACCTATATTTCTGTCTAACAAGGGTACAAGTGAACTTTTCTAGAACTAGAATGTAAATGTTTTGACACAATGACTACGCAAATGACATGAAATTTATGTCAACCATCTTGATGAAAGTATTTCAAAATGTATATGAAAACTCTACACTGTACCCCATGTTTGCATTAATGTATACAGCTATCATTTAAATAAAAATAAACAAATAAATATTATTTAGAGAGCTTAAATTCCTTATAAAAACATTTTTAGCAAAAAAAAAATCTGGCACAGATGATTTCTCTGGTAAATTTTCTTGTAAATATTTAAGAAAGTAATGATGTAAACCTATAGAATCTTTTCCAGAAAGTAGACAAGGAACACTTTTGTTTTATGGGACCAGCATAATCCCGAGACCATAGCCTCACACAGATGTTATAAGGATGCATGTCCCTTGGGAACAATGATGAAAGGTACCTGACAAAGTATTAGGAAATAAATAAAGTGCAATGATATATATTTTTTGTAAAGGATAATGCACAATGCAAAGAGAGTATTAGTTTGGGAGAGCAAGGTTGACATAAAATTTAAATATTAACTGATGCAATTCATCACATTACCAGAAAAAAAAGATAAAAGCATGAGATTACATTAATAGATGTAGAAAAAGCATTTAGGAACAATTCAACAGTCATTCGTGATAAATAGCCTGAATAAACTAGCATTTGAAGAAGGAATCTTCAAACTGATAAAGAGGATCTTTAAAAATCTACAGCTTAGATCTACTGCATAGACTGGTAGCAGCCTTTTAAATAGTATCTCAAAACGGGAAGTGATCCAAGTGACCATCAACAAGAAAATAGCTTAAGAGATTATGATACAGTTATATAATGGTATATTATTCAGCATTAAAAGTAATAAACTCCTGACATGTATGACCAATATAAATGAGGTTTAAATTTAGTAGGTTGCTCATAAGAAACAAGACAGAGAAGAACACGTACCTTGTGTTTCTGTTTATCTGAACTCCAATATTATGAAAAGCTAATCTTTGGTGATAAAATTCAAAACAGCAGCGTGATGGAGGTGACAATGATGGTGAAAGTTGATTGGAAAAGGATATGAATAAATTTAAGTGGATGGAAATGTTCTTTATCATTACTGGAGTTACATAGATTGCGCACATTTATTGAAACACATTGCTTTAGACACTTAAGAACTGCACATTTTACTGCATGTAATTTTTATCTCAAAGAATAATTATGAAGGTAAAAAATGTCTCAGACCCGTCTATGAAAGAGTTATATGGAGATGGTAGAGATACAGAAGTTGCAGGGCGCATCAATTTGTAAGCAGATTCTTTCTATCAATCTTGGCTTAGACATAGGTCAAGGCAAACGTCGGCTAAATATTCACAGTATAGGGAACAAATTGGGTAAAACTTTATAGCCTCAAATTGTTGCTTGAGCCTTTGAAATCAAATATATTAAGAATTATGCTTGAGTAATGCAGGAAAGTATTCTTTGAAATCCCATGTGATTTTATGTTACCAAGAGATGAAAAATTACTTAAAATAAATTTCAAAATGAGCACAGATTGAGGAAATTCTTCAGATGATCACATCTGTACATAGAAAGAAAATCAATAATATGTGGTTGAAAGGGTGCGGCCTCCCATCACACCTCCCCAAATCAGTGAATGCTGTTATTTTATTTATTTATTTTTTGGCACTAAGGTATCTGATTTTGCTTTTAGTTCAGATAGGCAGTAAAATGTACATTATAGACCATTTTAAGTTGAGAAGAAGAATACAGTTTTTAGAGAGCTTTTAGAACAATGATTTTTAATTTTCACTATGATAAAGCATATAACAAAAATATTCAGAAGTTTCTGCATCAATGCTATCATGTAAGGGATACTATTTTAGGGGTAAAAATCAGAATTTGAAAGTATCTCCAAAGTAAATGATTAACTCAGACTTTATAGCAAACGAGATTCTTCACGAAAATGCTGAGTTGGAATGAAATGTATTATTTCTGTAGGATGCATATTTTTGATGCCTTAAGAAATCTTCTATTTTCTATAGGTGATAAATCCCTAAAATGCAGTTTAATAATAAACTGAGATGCTCCTTCGTCTTTGCCCTCTTCAAGCCATGCCTCTTTCATTCTCACTCCCAGACTTGAATATCTATGGAGTGTTCTTTGAGCTGCACCTCAGGATTCAATTTTGTGATCATCATCACACGTGAGAGGAGTTAATTGTTTTATTTTGGAAACATTAAATCATTCATCAGTACCCACCAGAGGGGTGGTATCTTATTTTCTGCTGAATAAGAAAATAATTATGATTTATAAGGAAGTTTTGGCTATTACATGTAACAATTTTAACCATATTCACCAAAGAATAACTCATAATATCTCTTCCATCAATAAACATCATGATTCCCAAAGACAGACCCATATTCTTTCAGAGAATGTCTAAAATTAATGTTTTGGAGGAAACTTGGGAAATGTGGCTCTATAAGATTCTACTAAACAGAAATACTCTTTCTCTTTTAAAGAGTATAACATTCATATAAAAAATTGTCTTATTTTTGCTCCTTATTGTTTACTTATCATCTGCTATTATTTCAGGGCCTAGTGATAAAAAATTTGCACAAGAATAAATGCAAATTGAACACTAAATATTAATAAAATCAGTTGAACTCAGAGCAAAGTTCTCCCCACAAATGACTGTTATCCCTTCTCTGCAGTCCTACGTTTATCATAAGTGATAGGGAAGGGGTAGGAAGGTCAAGGAATATGGTAAAACTTTTGGGGGTGGGACACAAATATAAGAGGATCCTTATCTAACAAAAAATATCAATGTAACCTGGTTCTGTGTACCCTTAATGAATCCCCAATAATAAAAAAAGAGGTACAACCACAATAAAGTATTGAATTTTTATTGAATGAAAGATTTTCTTGTTGTGTGTCTAAATTGGAAGTAAGGGACTAGGCTGCTTTTTAGCCATCAGTAGATCAAAGGAGAAGGAGATAGCTGTGTTGTAGTCATGCTTTCACATTCATCTATATACACTAGGGGAATAATTCTGCTGGCATCAATGTATAATCAGATTTTTCCCTTCTGTAAATTAAAAATCTCAATAATTGTATGATTTTGCTCAAAAAGATGCTATGAGCATGAATTAGATCATGAACAGAGAGATCCACATAAATATCTTTTTTTTTTTTTTTTTTTTTTTTTTTT
>NW_003852397.1:11453571-11478035 GCF_000181295.1 Otolemur garnettii | reverse complement strand
AACACCTGGCTATTTTTTTGTTGCAGTTGTCATTGTTGTTTGGCAGGCCTGGGCCGGGTTTAAACTGCCAGCCTTGGTGTATGTGGCTGGCACCATAGCCGCTATGTTATGGGTGCCAAGCCTCCATGTAATATCTTACCAGAGGGCATGCTCATTTAGACATGAAACAATCAGAAACAACAAATCATTGGTACCTTTTAAGTACTAGGCATTGTGCCACGTACTTAAAGATCCATTATCTCACTGTGTCTCATGCCAATGGAAATCTAGAGAAAAATTGAATCATTTATATTATTTACTATCAAAACTAAGCTGAGGCTCAATATTCTGCTGAATGGTAACCTTAAAATTCATTGAAGTCTTAGAAACTGTTAAATTGAATATTTTTGTTCTGGAACTAGTTTGTACCTTGAGGTAGAATCCATCTAGTTTTATAAAGCCAGAGTTTCAGCTCACTGAAAAGACACTGAAATTTTTAAAAATATAGAATTTTCAAAAATAAGCTGAAGATGATTAACATTTACTGGACCACCAGAATATTTCTTCTATTTGACTAGAATCTCACCATTTATATCAATAAAAATTAACCTTAGTATTTTATTCCTATTGTAATCTACTTAATTAATATAAAGTCTATAGATATTTTATTTATTTTTCTCACTTGTTTTCATAGGCTTTAATTTCAGTGTTTGGTAGATCATCATACAACTATCAGAACAATAAATTATTATTGATCAAATTGTTAAAACTGTGACCTTGAAACACTGTTGAGTGGTTTTCCACACATTACAGCCTGCCTTATAAAATTGTGCACAGATGGTGACAAAAGGGACTATTCTGATTTATTGCCTGTTAACAAAGGAACAGAAAGTACAGACATAAAACTTGTTTGGCTCAAAATATCAGGAGAGTGGCAGACTTTTCAATTATTCTTGCCAATCACCAACAGTTACTTTGCTTTGATTGCATCAGAAGCTGCCTTCCTTGCCTTGATAATCTCTGCATTTCATGTGTGTAAGTAGATTTATTCCACATAGTAGTCCTTACATTCATCACTGTCAAAATTACTCTACACTTGGACGGATAAATTTAGATGGCAGAAGAATATTTCCTTGATTGTAGTTTTCACAAAAGGCATCTTTGGCTGTGTGTCCACCTACTTGATTAAGAAATCTCGCTCAAAACTGTCGATGTGTTCTGTTTACACACATGACAATTGCCTAAGAAACGTAAAGTGCCCGCGAGCTTTTGTCAGTAATAAGTACCTACACAGGCTCAGCGCCCGCAGCACAGTGGTTATGCCACTGGCCATATGCACCAAGGGTGGTGGGTTTGAACCGGGCTGGGCCAGCTAAACAACAATGACAATGGCAACAACAACAAATAGCCAGGTGACGTAGTAAGACTCTGCTTCAAAAAAAAAAAAAAAAAAAGTACCTACACAAATACCCTGTTTTGGAAACAGTAATAACGCTTTAATTTCTTTCTTTAAGTCAATCACAAGGCTTGTGGATTTTCCTGATTTCTATTTTTTATTTTTTCTCAGTTTGGCCGGGGCTGAGTTCAAACCCACCACTCTGGGTTTATGGGGCTAGCACCCTACTCACTGAGCCAGGGAGCCACCCGATTTTCCAGATTTCTTAAAAGGAAAACATCTGTCCGTCATTTTACTTAAATCATTGTACAGGAAATTCAAACTTGCTATTTTAGGAATTTCAGAGGGAAAAATACCAATTGACCTCAAATAATAATGATAATATTTGAGGAAAACACACATACAGCAAGTTCTAAGCATCAGACACATTCTAAGATTTGACCTACATTGTATAAAGGTGTCATTAATTCTTCCCCAAATTCTATGAGCTAGAAGCTGTCACTCAGTCTGTTTTATAGATGGGGCATTGAGGTACAGATCTGGATGTATAATGGTGATTAAAGAGCTTTCTGAAAGCCACACATCTAGTAAGTGTCAAAGCTGAACCTAGCCAGTCTGAGGCCACAATTTATATTCTTAATCACTGCTCTATATAAAGTGTCCAGCATTGCGCCTAGGAGACAGGTAATGATGAGTTAAAAAAAAAAAAACCTCTGTTCCCTTACAGTCTTCCCCCTGAATCTAAGTAATCAGGCCTTAGACAGGGGCTTCTCTTTCTCATGCTTAGTTAGGACACCCTTTAGCAGTGCTAATGCCCATATCGCCTTCCCTAGGCCTGAACATAATCTGTCCTGTATTACCCATAAGTTTGCTTCAAAATAGAAAAAAAAAAAAAATACTACACAATGCAATTTCTACTTTCTCGTCCTAGGCCACTGGATACATCAAAATTCTAAACTGTTACAATATTTGGCAGACTGGCAGGGTTTTTCCCGGCCACAAGAAGAAAATACCATCAATCTTTTTTTTTTTGAGGTAAGAGATACATAGAAAATTTATGATTTTCTAGAACGAAAATTTCTCCTAAATGAATATTTTGTGACAAGGCATAGTATTTGCCAAATAAAATACAAAATCGATATGGTCTTTCTCAGAAAAGGATTTTTGAAGGTAGAAAAATGGGAGGGGCATTGAATCTAAAGATATGAAATTCTATGTTTAACTATCTCCGAGGGGCATTATATTTTCATTCATTTATTAAGCAAGAGTTTTTTTTTTTTTTGTCATTAGTACCAGGCATTAGGGTAGATGCAGAGATAGAAGAACAACTAACGTGCTGTCACTACTCTTAAGGAACTATAGTTTATTGGGTAAGACATCTAAGGAGGTAATATCATTATTACGAGAAAAAAGCCATAAGGAGTCAGCCAGCAGAGGTTAAAAAAACCTGGTGCTCCAGGAAATGAGAACACCTTGGGCAAAGGCCCTGAGTGTAGGGACTGTCTACAGTGAATGGTGTGCCATCACCATTGACTCTGAGTGATATGCTTCATTTTCCATTTCCAATGGTTTGAACAATATGTCTCTAGTAAAATTCCCATATTTAGAAAATGACTAACTTAATTTATTCTCTCTCTGTGCAAGCTCTTCTCTATCCAGATGTTATCCTCAGAATGGCTGGACTCGCTCACACTCAGTATTTCAGCACATGCTGCCATTTCCCCTTCCCATCTATAATTTGGCAGCAAGTTTGAAACCATTATTTAACATGTTAGTGTTATAATTAACTAAAAACGATTGAAGCACAGCTTTAAATGTTCCCACAAAATAGGGTGATGCTTGCCAGGGTCACAATAGGCAAAAATATGTGGCGATGAGAGAGACATTTGGGCTGTACTTGTCAAATACATTATCTTTCATTTTCTAAGAAATCATATCAGATTATTCTCTTCGATTACTTTCAAACTCAGATGCCTCATTTATTGTTTGATAGCTATTAGGAATGGAAACAGTCTCTTTCCCCCTCTTTAAGCCTGGTAATAAACTACCAGGGGATAAAATGAGTGTGTATTAGTTCAGATGGAATTTTACCACCTGGTATTTGGCCTGCAATACTTGAATTTCTGAAAATTTGACACTGTATCTCCTATAAGATAAAAAACAATGTCTCTGAACACTTGAAAATGCTCATAACTTCTCTGCTGTAATTAATTTTTTCTTATAATTATTATATTTTGCTATGCATAATGTACTGCTATGTACAACGTGTACCCATTTTTTTGGCCTAATCCTTCATGAAAAATAATTTACATGTAAATTTTTTAAGGGAGGACAGAGGTGGCCCCACAGCAGCATCTCCTTCTCTTGCAAGAGGCATGAAGTGTGGAGCTGGCTGCTGTGGAGAAGCCGGAACAAGTCAAGACAACAGGTGAGAGTGGTCCAGAGGGCCTGGGCACCTGACCTCCCCCATCTGTTTCCTCACAGCCCACCCTTGGCCCCACAATCTTTCATTTACTGTTTTCACCTGTGCTCTTGGTGGGACCATGGCATGGCTGCTCTGTTGAGAACCCTGGCAAGCTTATTTCCTGGGAAGCCCGTGTGAAGGCTCAGAGCCAGCCTTGCCTGCCCTGGGCTCTTGACAGTAGATCCCTGCTCTTTTTCTCCCAGAGGTGGCCCCATTCCAAGGCCCCTAAGGCTTGGGATAGAGAAGACAGCTTCCCTGATGAATCTCCAGCAAAGTATTTCATTTACATTTCTTTTAGTGACTAACTCTGAACTTCTTGAGCCATCAGATCTTGTGCACTTAGTTATGTCGGAATGAATGACACCAGCCTTTCCCAACTTGCAAATCCTACAAGTCCCCTGGGGGACTGGTTAAAATCAAACTCCTGAACCACACCCAAATATACTGAATCAGCTTTCCAGGAGAAACCTCTGTGTATCCAGTTGTGTTAACAAGCATCCTACATTGTTCTTCTACTGGCAAGTTTGGGGAATTATACCAACTTAACACCTTAGGGGTTCAGACAAATCATAGGCTTAAAATTATAATCTATGGGCTCAGGTACCCCACGTTTTCATGTTTCACTGCCAGGTATTCTTGCTGACAGAAATTTTGTGGTAACTGAGGCCTAAGGCTATAACAATGAGCTGCTGGTAGTACCAGGTCTCAGAACCCAGGTCTCTCAGAGATCGTTTTCTTCAGCGTGGTGTCCCTGGGGCCTGAGAATGAGTCCAACTATGCAAGAGATGTGGCAGCCTGGAAAAAGCCAGGAATCTACCATCTAGCTAAATTAATGCTGCTTTCTTTTTTTTTTAATATTAAATTTTAAACACATAGATTATGTATACATAAATGCATTGATGGAGTACAATATGCTGATTTCATATAGAATTAGGAACACTTACATCACACTGGTTTAATGCTACTTTCCATCCTGCAAAGGTCCCCGCTCCTGCCTCTGGATGTTGTGTTACTTGTGCCAAGACAGCATCGCAACTATGACGACTTTGGGTGCGGCTTGCTGACCTTGGTGTGCTCTGCTGGAGAATGTGCTGCCTTTGCATCACTTTCTTGTGTTATTCTGTTATTCTCTTTCTTTCTGGCAGCAGGGGTAAAATTACTGAAGCTGGAACAGCATGCTACAGAAAAAAGTAGCTTATTATTTATTTTCTTTTTCTTTCTTATTAATAGAACCTCAACATGATGGAGCGTCAGTCTGACTGTGCTCACAAACTGTTCCACCCAGCCTATCTTGCAGTTGGGGATGCCGATGAGATTTGAGGGAAAGTCATTGAATAGGTTCAGGAAAGCCTGGCAATGTCTTTGCCCTTTCCACCTTTCCTAATTGAAACACTAAACACAATAGTTGGAGCTGTAGCATATTGTTTGTGACTTCAAGGGAGGAAGCAAAACAGTAAAGGTAGCAGAGGAGAAAATAGAAGGGGGGTCTCTGATGGTTTTTCAGAATTCCATATTATTTTTGATCTGTTTAAATCTGTACTTCTGAAGTAGTACCCTAACTTAAGGCACTGTATGCAAGTCTTTGTTACCATTAGCCAGACACGGTTTCAAAAGATACATCAAGTAAAAGGCTGATCTGTAAACTATTTCAATCAGTAAATTAACTGTCCCCATCTGCCTCTCTGTTTTCTGTGCACTTATCAAATATCACAAAATGGAGAGAGTCAATGAATTTTACAGACCACAGACTTTGAAGATGTCGTTGAGAACCCACTCAAGCTGCACGTGACATTAATGCTAGGAAGGTGAACACAGGAGATGTTGCAATGAAACAAGCATGTATGCCGTAATACAGATGCTCCTCCCTTTACACTGGGTTTACATCATACTTTGAAAATTTCCTAAGTCAAAACACCTCACCTCCCAGACGTCAGAGTTCAGCGTAGCCTCTCTTGAACGTGCTGTGCACGCTCACATTAGCCTACAGTTGGGAAAAATCATCTGTCAGCACAGGTCAGGCAGTCCCTGAGTTCTAAACATCTGACTTACATATAACTTGCACTTACAAACATAGTCTGTTACAGGAAGTCCTCAAGTTACAATCATCTGACTGACATATGACTCACACTTATGAATGGAAGCTATTACAGGTAATGGGTAAATGTGCTTTGTCCAACTTACATACGAATTCAACTTAAGAACAAACCTACAAGAAACTGTCTTGCTCGCAACCTGGGAACTGCAGAGTACAGTTTCTTTACCTTCATGATCAGTAGTGGACGGGGAACTGCAGGTCAGCGCCCCTGACATGTATAGCACCGCATATTGCTTGCCCAGGATGAGATCAAAATTCAAAATCTGAAGTATAGTTGCTACTGAATGTGTGTCACTTTGGCACCATCATAAAGTTAGCAAAAGTCTTAATCAAACCATCATGGTCAGGGACCTTCTGTATTATGGATTAGGAACAGGGTTAATCTCATTTCATAGAACTATGTTGTAAGATAGATATAACTAGATGGACTTTTGCAGAAAACCTGAGAGAAATAGTGAAATTAAGTGACCTCCAAGACCACTTAGCTTATTACTTCAGGAGCCAGGTAAGCCTCCAGGTAAGTAACCACACAAAACCACAATGTTCTGTATTTTTTAACATATTTATAAATAAATACATGCATACTCATACTATCCATACATAAATATCCCATCTCTGCTTTATTCTGTATATGTATGTATTTTGTGTATATGACTAATAGAACAGACAAACTTCATCAGAGCTTGACAAATTAGAAACAATAGGAAAGCTTACTTTTTACTTTTCAATAAAGTGGCAGTTTCTTCATCTCATCAGGCCCAGCTTATAAATCAGGGCATCCCCATATGAGCTGTAATAAAATTAGATGAGGAAGAATCTCACTGAAGTGGAATAACAAGGACACCAGATGTGAAGCAATGAGAGAAATGAATGAATGAATATCTTATCCTTATTAGTCGCACAACTCTGTATTTGTCAGGAAATAGGAGTTTTTAAAAGAATTAGACCCTCTAACATCTTGCTCCTAAACTCACAGAAAAGTGCTGATAACTTGCAAAATATAAAGACCAGGTCCTCTATTGGTTAGTGTTAGTGTGGGTGTGCATGTGTGTGTTTTTGTGAATAAAAGTATCAACATATATTGAATTTTACCATATGTAAGGACATGTTCAAGATTTGAAAGAGACATTCTACGGGTAGTTAATGGTCAGCGCATTAGTCGCTTTCACTGTTGTTTTCTGTCATCTTTTTTGAAAGTGGTTGGTATTTACATTTTCTTAGATGTTACAAAAGAGGAAGAATCTCTATTGGGTACATGTGGGTGGGATAGGAAGCAACTCTGAGATCTTCAGAATGCCGACTGCAAGAAGATTATTTTAAAAATCCTACAAAGCCAAGGCTTGGCAGAAGTCACATTTATTTGAATTCTGGTAACAAGAGTTACGAGGACCATGAGTTGAAATAAGAATTAACTATAGGAATAAATCAGAAGATCTGATAGAATGAATCAGAAGAAAGTGATTGAAGATCTCAGTCACTTTATTTTGTTGACAATAAAGCTCAAATCTCAAAAAAACTGGTAATACAGAATGCAGTTCATAAAACTTTGGATATAAAAGAGATGGAGGTGACAGCTTTCCTGAGACAAGCTTATCCCTGGATGCCTGAAAAGCTGTTACACAAAACCACATATTTTTGAATAATTCATGGTTCTATAGAGGAGGGAGACTTGAGCTGTCAAATAGGAAAACCACCCTGTCCCATCGCCACCCCCACAGAAACACCTTCATAAGAGCTTTGGAAACC
The DNA here is from genome assembly GCF_000181295.1 of Otolemur garnettii. NCBI lineage: Eukaryota > Metazoa > Chordata > Mammalia > Primates > Galagidae > Otolemur > Otolemur garnettii. The sequence continues at coordinate 11,470,355 of NW_003852397.1, read as the reverse complement.
CTGGCCCATGTGAGCAAAGAGAAAAAAGAATCATCCCTAAACTCACTAAAACAGCAAAAGGAAACAGATAAAGATGAAATGAGTAATATTTTAACAGTTAAATAAAGCACTCCAGGAAAACACTCCAGAAAAAGATAAAATTTTTAATCTAATATTTGAAACAAAATATTATTTGTAATATTTATAAGCAATATTTATAAACAAAGCTCAGAAATGAGTTAGATACACAATACATTATAGGAATCTAGAAACAAGGGACTTCACAGAAGAATTTTAAAATGAAAATAGAATAAAATTACAAAATCAAACTCTAAATAAGAACACTGATTCAAATAGCCATCAAAGAAATCAGAGAGAAAGAATGAAAAGGATGATATGAAAATAAATAAAATTACAGAAAAAAAGTGAAGGAAAGTTTGGAGACAAAGCAATAGTTATAAAAAATACTCAAAGAAATCCAAGGTCTGCCTAATGAAATCTCTGAAGAGGAGATGAAAAACAGTATCTATTAATAACTAGTTATAACTATAATTCAGGAAACTTTCTTAAAGTAAATGATTTTCTATCTGCATGTTATAAAGGTGCATTGTCTACCCTAAGCATTTAAAACTGAGATAAATTTTAAAATGACTTTCAACTTTAAATATAAGAAAAAGTAATTCTTTGGAAATCTTGGAAAGAAGTCATTTCAAAAGGAAAATAATGTCAGCATGGCATCAACCTTGACAGTAATATTTCATACGTGAAGACACAGGACAGTGTTTGTAAGATATCCAAGGAATGAAAATGTGAGCCAGGTATTTTATATATGGAAAAACTGTTCTTTAAGAATAAGGCTAAAGACAAGTAGTTCTACATACGAAAACACTTTGGAAGTATTGTTCACATGTTACCCTCTGAAGAAATCAATTAGAGAAGAAAAAATACATACAAAGATAATCGTTACATTTTTGCAAGTTTTGTATGAGCACTGAATATAAGTAGAATTAAAAATAAAATAGGAAAATAAGGAAAAGATGGTAGCGTGTGTTATCTTGTCTCTAAAAATAGAAATAATTGACTAACTTAGGTAGTATACTAGAGCAAGGAGTAAGAGGGAAGAAATAAACACCTCTTAAAAAATACACAAAGACCAAATAATCAAATTTTAATGTAAAGATTAAATATTCTGTGACACATTATGAGGGAATTAGAAACCAAGAATAGTATTTTTATTAAAAAAAATGCAAATGAGAATAGTCCATTATCAAAAGACAATATTAAAAGAAATTTAGTCATAGATCTATTGGGCCTTTATTCATGATTCATGAATTGAGGTGGCCTTCATTTAACAAAATAGAATGAGAACTCACGCTGGGAAATAGTAGACCAGAGGTATTATAAGACAGGAACAACAAAACAGAATTGAAAAAATCTGATTAACATCGATTTACTTCAAGTTGCTTTTTGGGGTAAGATTAAAGCAGAAGGGATTTATTTATTAAGTTCTATTCAGGTAGACCAGGATCTCCCTTTTCAGGAAAAACTGGCCTATTGGGGGACTGTTTTCTTAAAGTTTCAGTTTAGGAGGCATTTTAGCCTGTGTGATTCCATTTTGGGTTTGTTTGGTCTGTGGGAGTCTAGTGCAGGGGCCCAGTCCAAAACCACGGCTTCTCATAACTTTTACTTTAATATTACCTACTAAAAAATCGTATTTGCAAAATGAAATGCAAAACTGTGTCTTTTCCAGGAAACATATTAAAAACATGGTGATTCAGAAAATTAAATAAATACATGTATCAGGAAGGAGATGGTAAAGCTGCTTCAGTCACAGAAGGAAAAGAATGCACTGGCAGTGCCTGCGATGTCCAAGCAGATATAGACCTGGGGCACACAGTCAGTGACTCATAGGATGTTTTAAATTACAGAAAAAAAAAATAACAATAGCACCGAGATATGGGGAGAAATATCTTAGAAAGATGCCTCTGTTTTCAATCAACATATGGTTAAAATGAAAACCCCAAATGACATGACAACAAAGAAAACAATATTCCAACATCCAACTACTTGATCAATATGCTTACAAAAAACAATCTCTTGAATAATATCCATGTGTTATTTTTGGATTTCCTAATATAATTGTTATTCATTGGGAGGAATACTGTGTTTACTCACAATTCCTTTTCCCTCTAGAGGCCAGAGTAATATGTGCTGGGGTTTTTTGGAAACAAAAATAGCCTCAAATGGCTTCCTAGTTAAAGCCCCTACCAGGAGGGGGAATCTTTTCATGTTAGAAAACCAGATTAATTTAGCTATAATCAAATAAGGCCACATTTAGAAAAGTTTCAACTAGAGACACTTAAAAATGTACATTATTTAGTAAAAACCTAGCTACTATGTACTGAATAATTTCAGGAAACGAAATCTATTTGCTATTTTAAAGTTTGCTAACCTTTTAATAACTTTGTTGTGTCTGCTTTATATTGGAAAACACTAGAATACTTGGTTGCATCATAAAGGTCCACATTTTCAGTTGATCCTCTAGGTGAGCACCAGTCATTAGTGATGTTAAGGGCATCTTGACTTGCGTTAGGCAGGAGAAAGTAGCTTTGTAGCATAAGTGGTTGAAAAGCAAGAAAGCATTTTTAAAACACATTGCCACAGGTGTGGGGATTCTACTGGATTTTTACATATTTTAGATGGATGTTTCTCAGCATCAAACAAATGTCATCTACTGAGAACTCAAGGGATGCTACCTGTAGTTCTTTAGTTACTTTAGTAACTTTTGGTTACTTTGGGTTCTTTCATGTAAAATTCAGATTACTATGGTAATATCAAGAAGGTGAGGCTGACATGCTAACTCGAGTGTGATGTTGGGAATCTTAAAGTCAGTGAGCCTTTCATTCATTGCATTCTTCATTTAACAGGTCTGTAATAATGGTGTAGTCATCGAATGATTTGCGTACATCATCCTGCTCATCAATGTTTTTGGCTAATTGGGGAAAGTGTTCCTCCAAAATTTCCTTTTGAAAAAGAAGTGTTAGAAAAACAAAACAAAAAAACAAAAAGAAAAAGCAGTGTTTTGAAAATAGTTTTTTTTGAAGGGCTTGGATTTTTTGCCACCTATTATGTACAGGCTTAGTTTTACCTTGAAAAGAAACATTCAAATCATTTGATTTGATCCGATATCCCACAAAAATACTGCATTCCTATAGAAATCTTCATTCAATAACTCACATCGATGATTCTGTTCTTCATACAATTTAACTATCTGTTCTCTCAGAGATAAAATTTTGGTTAACAACTGTCTCTGAGATAGCCAATGCAAAAATGATAAATGATACAGCATCTCAACACTGAATACGTCAACTTTCAACTTTAGCCTGCTACAAAACTGACAAATCTGGGTTGCATTTGTAGAAATTAGTTAATAGTCTTATAACTTGTTGCAAAATGTCACTTAAAAAAGCAGCCTTAGACAGAGATTTTGCTGATGCAAGTACAATGAAAAGAATTGAGAGCACCTGGATCTGTTAATAATATTTTTTTTAATCAGTGCAGTAAGGCCTTCATATTTTCCTGTCATGAAAGGCACACCATCTCTATATACACTCACTAAATTTACCCAATTCTGTCCAGCTTCATGACATTTATCTTGAAAGTTGTCAAAGATATCTTCTCCCTTATAGTGTTCACAAGAGTGGCCAAATGAGTGACTCTTCATAGCAAAGAAATTTTCTGTTATGACCTAAAAGAAGTATAAAACCTGGGTTGAGACAGTAGTGTCAATCAGTTCATCCAAAGTTATTGAATAATATATATATATATGTATATATATATTTTGAAGTATTGCATGAAGTTGTTCCGTTAAGTTGAAGGCTAGTTCATGCTTCCAATCAGTTATGGGTCTTGGAAAAGGAAAATGTTTGTACTCTGAAACATTATTGGGGTCTAAGTACCCTACCACTTTGACGATGCATTATATCAGAATTTCTACATCATGGAACAGCTTCCCTTTTTTCCAGAGTATATAAACTACTTTCTGAGTTGTTTCAGTGACATTATTTCCAGGTCTTATTGCTGCTTGAAAAAAATTGTCTTTGCTTTTGTTTTTCATCTTTTAATTTCCAGAATACAAGCCTTCATGCCTCTCTTTCTAATTTAATATATTTGTGGTCCTTAAGAGTGTTGATCAGCATTGAATTTCTCTAATGCTGATATTTCAGTACCACAAAACAAGCCAATTATTTTATCTTTAGCAGAAATAAGATAATATTGCAATTCCAAATCCTCATTAAAAATTCTTTTTTCTTCCTTCAGTGTTTTCTTGGTCTTCTTTTGACATGATGGGCTATTAAGCAGACAGAGTTACAAAATGCTATTGAGCTATGCAACTATTCACAAACTCCACTTCAAACAGAAACACAGTACACTGTTGTCAAAAGCTGATAACAGCCTGGCTTACTTGACCCCGTAACTCTCACCAACCAGCCTTATTTGGTGGTGGTGCTAGTCAGACGGGGAGAGTTAGAACTAAATCCTGAGCACAGCAGCTGTCAATTTAGCCTCTAGGGCTTGCTAATATGCTAATTGTGCTGCTCAATCTGGAGGGATAATTTTATAGAAACTTATTTTATTCTTTGGTGTTTTAAATATGTTCATTAAAAATATATATATAAAACATAAACAAAAATGTATTAATAAAAATAAAAGGATTTTACTATCGATCTGTAAAATTCAGATTCAGTGAAAAAGCTGGACCTAAATATCCAAGTTTTAAGGGCACAGATTTCTCACCCTTGGACCAGACTGTGAAGTTGAAGGACAGCTTGATGCATGGATTGTTTTGTAGGTAGACATGTGTTGATGTAGCTGTAGCAACCAAGGGTAGAACCTGAGCACAGGAGGCTGTAAGAGAGGTTGCTTGAAATTGGAGGTTTCCACAACATTTATCAGAAACATTTGTGCATTTGCAGGCACAAAAATTACTTGTAGAATACTTTGAGAAGTTTTAGAAGGGTCTAGAATATTGCCTCTAGAGTTACTTACAGAAAAAGATAGCCAAAGACATAGCAGGCAAATACAAATAAAAGTAAACAATAGTGAATGTTAGACATTCTAGACAAAAGGATAGATGTAAGACTAAAAATTATAATCAATAATGTATCAATCCTTGCTCCCCATGATGGATATTATGCCTTTTTTCAAATTTGTATTTATTTTTTATGAAAGTTTATTGCTCAGCCTCAAATAAAGGCTCAATGAGATTAGAAAATAATACTATGAATAAGCAAGCAGCATTTCTTTGACCACAATACAATAAAACTAGTATTAAGAAGCTTTATATTTGGAAACTTAAAAGTATAGCAATTGGCATACGTTGGGTCAAAGTGGAAATGCAAAATGAAATTACAGAATTTCTAGAGAATAATAATAATCAAAACATAACATATAAAATTCATAAGATTTAGATGAAATAATAAAATTTATCTTATTAAATATTTATATCAATACAAATAAAAACCAAAATGAATAAATAAAACATTCAACTTGAAATGAGAAGAAAAATTAAATGTCACCCAAAGGAAAGAAAAAGAAGAAGAAGAAGAAGAAGAGGAAAAAGAAAGAAATTAATAAGGATGAACACAGCAATTAGCAAGTGAAAAAAATGGGAAAATAGTAAAACTAATGAATCCAAACCTAGTAATTGAAAAACAATGTAAATAAAACAGCATTTTGATAATAACCTACTAAAAGTAATTTTGATAAAGATGCAATGCTAAATATATCAATTTCCATAGATAAATATCCAGAGATACACCTCAAAAAGAATCATTTTGTTTTCCTGATGGATGGTTATAACAAACCTTAAAGAAAAGACAGCTTCAAATCTGATGACAAAATTCCAGACAATACTAAAAGAAAAAAATGTTAAGTGCATTAATGTACATAGTTACCGTTCAATAAAAAAAAAAAGAAAAAAATGTTTAAAGCACATATAATAAAGATTGAATCAAATATCACCAGTGAATGTTAATGTCCAAATTTAAATCAAATATTAAATAATAAAACCCAATGTAGTAATTAGAAACAATATATATTGTGCAAAGTTTATCACACAATGTCAAGAACAGCTGTTAACATTAACCAAGAGGACCTGAATGTTCCCCTCAGCTTAACTAAACTTTGGACAGATTTCCTTCTATGGTACGCTCTGACCTCACTTTGCTTAGAGACTTTACTTTAGAAAATTTGTTAATTGTAAATTCTTCCAGTGGCCCATGTAATGTAGACAAATTGTCTCCCAGATTCTTTTGACAGTTTTACAACTCAAGAATGTTTTTCTTAATGACCTGGGAGCTATCCTTTTGAAATGTAATCATTAAGAAAGATATCTCCTGGGAGGGTAGTAACCTCACTTCCATAAGCACTAATTAGTTAAAACAGATGACCTAATGACAGTGGCTTGCCTCCAATAGTCTCCAGTACATTTTCACTACTTCATTCCAATGCTTTAAAACTCTCTTACTATGCTCCCTTCGACAGCACATATACTAAAATTGGAACATACAGAGAAGATTAGCGTGACCCCTGCACAAGGATGACATGCAAATTCGTGAAGCAGTACATATTTTTAAAATGCACATGCAAAATAAAATTAAAATAAAATTCTTTTACTTTTTGGTTTAATATCTCCTGAGTTCAATCTCCTCCCCTATTGCTGTACTCCTGAATGATGTCTTCCTTGCCTTTTTAATTCCATCTAATACATACAATTTTTCTTTGACAACCTTCATATATTATTAAGAGTTTTAAGGAGAAATATTTATGTCAATTTCCATGGGTGCCAATACAAAATTTGATAATTCAACCCAGGTTCCTCAAAAAAGAATTAGCTAAATATAGGTAAAAATGAGCTTATCCAGACATAAATGAATGTATACATACATACAAAGGTATGTTAAACTACTATTGTGAATAATATGCTTGCTACTGACAATAAACAAAATAACAAAAATAAACAAAAAAGATGAACAAAAAACAATTTAAGGCATAAGAACGAATAATCTTAGAGAGTAAATGGCAAAATTAGTACAATTAATGAGAAAAATCTATTAAAAAAATTGAGTACTAAGTCGATGTACAGAAATTAATAACCTCACATACAAAAACAAAAAGCATTCATAATTAAAATAGAAGAGCATTTACAATAGTAACAAATAATTTTAAATGCCCATAATATGTAAGAAATATGCCATCCCACTTTAAAACATCTTTAAAGTCATAGATGTAAACTTGAATAACTGAAGAGGAATTTGATGTTCTTGGAAACCTCAGTCTCAGTAAGATGTTAATTTTCTTCAGATTGATACACAAATTCAGTATGACTTAAAAAAATCAATTATTTTTTAACTAAAACTATACTATTTTTAATTTGCATAGAAAATAAATATGGAATTTGTGAAGAAAGGAATATTCATAAATATTGTGTATATGGTGAGGGCTTTATGATTGAAATAGGAAAAAATGAGATAGACAAATGAAAGAAAAAGGACATTTTAGAAATAGACCAAGTGAATTTATGATAAAGTTGACATAGAAAATCAGTGGGGATAAATTAATCTTCTAAATCATAGATTAACGCCATTCAGAAGAAAAATGATAGAATTGAACTCATCTAGTTCTTACATTGTATAAGAATATAACTTGCAAATGGATCAGACGTATAAATGTAAAAATGTAAAGTCACACAAACAGTAAAAGAAAGACTTGGTAAAGTATTTTGTTCCTAGCTTTAGTAAAATCTCCCTAATTATGATTGAAAATTTATAAGAAAAAATGAAAAAAAGAATAACATTGGATTAAGTAAACATTAAAATAATAAATAGAAAATATCATAGGATGAATGGGGAACATTTGCAATTATATAACAAAGAATTAATATCTTTAATCAGTAAAATGTTTTTCAAATGAAAAGAAAATGTAATCCAGAAACTTAATAAAATATTAATAGGTTACAGGAAAAAATACATAAATGTCTATTAAATAAGTGGATAGATACTTTGATTAACTCAAAAAAAGAATAAATGAAATAATGCTGATAAAACCACATTATGTTAATTTTAATTATTTTAATGAGGTTCTCTTGGCCTGTGAGCTAACCTTATCTGAAGTCAGAAGTACTCACAATAACTTAGTGCTAATTAGCAATGCTCTAATTCATGGTTTATTTCAAGAGATTCATATGTACTATCACTCAAGCAACATTCCCAATACAATTATCTAAGGCAGTATTTGGGAGGTGGGTAAGGAATCACAGGTATGGCTCTAAAGACCAGTGTAGTGCCAAAAGACTTGAATGAGTCTGAAAGTCCTTCAGAGGACCAGTCAGAGGGGCAGTGGCTACTCCTCCAGGTCAGAGCCTCTGGGTGGCTGTCGCCAAATTGGAAGGAGGCCCCAGGATTTTCACTGACAGAGGATCTAAAGTCCCCTCAGACATTGTCAGCTCCTTGCTGTGTTTGTGATTCCCAACGCTGTGTCCACTGACATTATTTCAGTCACGTTTGGACTCCATTTTCTTTGTTCTTTGTGGTTCTTGGTGATAGAGATCCACAGCCGGGGTCATCTCATCCCCCTACTCCTTAAACACATGGTTATCAATTAGAAGGAAAACAGCTTTACTGTACACTCAGTACTCAGTGGATTATACATGCTTTGAGGATTAAACAACTGCACTTAGGGCTTAGTGATACTTACCTTGAGTGACTACATTTTGAGACAGTAGGATCACGAGTCATTATTTATATAAAAATTTCACTCATACTTTGCAAATAGAAATGCAGTGTTCAACTCATGCAGGAGTCTTTGCCAATATTTAGCAAAATTATAGCAAGCTTTGACATAATCTCATTTCTAGCTAGAAATCCACCCAAAGGTACACTGGAAAACCACAAAAAGAATTGATGTATAGTATTACTTGTTAAAAATTATTTGAATAACTTATACATCCATTTGTAGGGGATGGGTTGAGAAAATAATTATACACACTATAATGAAATACTATGAGGCTACAAAGCAAAATTAGGAAGATGTCTGTCCTCTGGAATGCAGAGTGCTATAGCATACACAACAGCAGATAATTATAATATGTTTGTGTAAGAAATGGAGGAAGATCATAATATATACATTTTATTTGCTTAAATTTATAAAAGGAAACAATGAAGAATAAAACAAAAAGTTAATGAAAATGCTTATTTATAGGAGAAGAAACAGATGTACTGAGATTAGGAATGTACCTACTTCTATAGTTTATCTTTGAAATCATGTGGGTGCTTTATATAACAAAACCAAATAAAAGATCAAAAATCTCTGAAAACTAAAAATAAGGCAAAAAATATAAATAATTATAAATTTGGTGGCTTAAGCACTCAGAAAAAGTGAATTATTCTTAATTAAATTTAGAACACAATGTTTCCATATGAAATATGATAAACTACACGCTAAAGATAAAATTGGCTACAAAGAAAGTTTGGGTGTACACAATAGTCTCATTGTAAGTGATAATATTGGCATAGTTATTTAGACATAATTATGCATACGCTTTAAGACACATTTTAAAATTTGATGTTTTTCAGGAGTAGAGAATTTCAGCATAAAAATTTAAGTAAAAATTCTCTAATTTTAAGCAAATTTATAATAGCAGTATCATAGGAATATTAATCATTACAATATTTCTGACTACTTATTTCTTAACTTTGTCTACTGAAAAAAATATGCTAACTACAATCAATTAATAACCTACATCTATCACACTGAACTGCATTTTCAAAATACCATTCTGTACCTTTAAAAAAGTGACAAAGTCATTAGGATTAATGGTTGTTTATAGTTATGGATTAGGAAATGTATTAGATGAGCCTAGAAAGTAAGATTTTAAAAAAAAGTCCCAGAAAGGCTAATGATGTTTTAGCCAAAGGACCCAGAGGTAAACTTTAAGTGCATGTACCATCTGGCCAACAACATGGGGTAACATTGAACATTGGAAAGATAGCAGCTATATGTATTATGTGATTAAAATAGTGAATACACCAACATCTGTGAGTTCATAATGACACAGAGAAAAGGATGAATGAAGCAAAACTCAGACAACACAATGAACATCAATTACAAAAAGTTAATGATCACAGGAAAAGAATTCTGCATTCATTCATCAGTATGTATGAATTGTCTTTGGGGTAATCACACAACTAAAAGGAATCTGGGAACTTTCCATACACAATAATTTTAGCTAATAAATGCAGAAGGAATGATAAAATTGGAAGAATTGACATTTTCATCCCTAATGAACAAATTGATCCCGGCAAATCATTAATGGACAGTAAAACCATTAGGCGAAAGGTTGATTGGAAACTTTAACTTGACATAGTCTTGCTGTCACCTTCTGAATTCATTAACCACAGTAACATCACTAACATGCATGAGAAAACCAGACAGTGTGTGCCTACTAAAAGGATATACTATAGAATAAGCTGCACACGGTACCTATGCAATACTAAAACAAAAAGCATCTGAATCAAATCAGGCTAGTAGGAAATTCATGAAATGAAGTGATAAACTGAATGGCACATCCAAGGGGCCATCAGTCAAATACAGAATGTGAGACATTCATTGGACATTTAATAGGATTTCTAAAAGAATATTGCATGCAAACATTAAAAAATTAGCAATAAATGAGCAAAACAGAAAAAAACATTATAAAATTAATAGACACTTAAAATAGACGGAGTATAGGAACCAAATACAGAGAGTATATACCTTGTCTAGGAACCAAACACAGAGAGTTTACCTTGTCTAGGTCCTACTTTGAATGAACTGGCTATAGAAGAAGAAGGACTTTGTCAGTGAGGGATCTGAAAGTATACCAGGTACATTAGATATTAATGCATGTTATTAATTTTTTAGAGGTTTGCTAATGACATTGAATTATTTTTAAAAATTCTCAATGTTTTTGAGATGTACATGGGACAGTTAACATGGTACATACATTTTCTCTGAAGTACTCTAATAGAAAAATTTTTTAAAATATTTTTAAAACTATGGGTAAAACTAAAATAAGTTTAGTTAGTTTTATTTATTCTAAATAAACTTTTGTGTACATTTCTATATTTTCATGATTATTTTAACTGCTCAATAGGGATTTAATAAATTATCTAGATAATTTTTTATATTCAACATTTGTGTTTTTATTATTGCATAATACACATAGAGAAAATGCACATTGCAATAGTACAGTTCAATAAATTTTTATCATATGGATTCTTATTCATAAAACTAGCACCTAGAGCAAGAAGTAGAACTTTTTTAAAATTTTAAGTAGATTTATTTCTGGTTAATGTGAGGGTACAGGTAACCAGGTCAAAATATTTGATTTTGTTAGGTAGAGTTCATTTTGTGATTATGTCCCACACACAAAAGGTGTGCCAAACACCTCCACCAGGTGCCCATTCAATGAGAGCACTACAGCCACCTTCTCCTTCCCTGTGACCTCTTCTCCCAAGTTGAATTGAAATGAGTTTTTCTCCTATTTGGGCATGCATTGGATCATCTACTGGCTTCAGATTCATATTGAGTACATTGGATATTTGCTTTTCCATTCTTGTGATACTTTACTAAGAAGAAAGATTCAAACCCATCCAGCATATTACATAAGACTTGAAGTTACCATCTTTTTATGGCTAAATAGTATTCCACAGTGGGCATGTACCATAATTTGTTAATGCATTCCTGAGTTGATCAGCATTTAGGTTGTTTCCACATCCTGGCGATTGTAAATTGAGCTGCAATAAACAATCTAGTGCAACTGTCCCTATGGTAAAATGATTTTTTCTTCTGGTTGATGCCTAGTAGTGGGATTGTAGGGTCAAATGGAAGATCTAGTTTGAGATCTATGAGGATTCTCCATATATCTTTCTAAAGAGGTTGTATTAGTGTTCAGTCCCACCAACCATTTAAAATGTTCCTCTTTCTCTTCATCCACGTCAGCTTCTCCAGCTTTGGGACTTTGTGATGTGAGCTAATCTTACTGGAGTTATGTGATATCTCAGCAGGAGTTTGAGACTGCAGTGAGTGATGGTCATGCCACCATATTCCTCCAGCCTGAGCAAGATTCTGTATCAGTTAAAAAAAAAAAAAAAAGTAAAGAAAAGCAAAACTCTTCCTCCATCTTTCCCATCAAATATAAATCATATGAGCTGTAAACACATTAAAGTAGGTGAAATTTCATAATTTAATGTTTAAAGATGGCAAAATGATGTAGAGACTGGTCTATATTAGAGCATTTAAATTTGTAAATTAACAGTTTAGCATTTTAACATCATTTAGACAACATATTTGGAAGGCAACTTTCTTCATATAATTATTACATTGTCAGGCTCTTTCAGCTGTTAGATCATATGGAGATAGCTCAGGGAGAGCACAATACAGCAAGTGACTTTGGGGAAAGAAACATGTCTTCCTAGACTTTTTGTCATTTAAAATAATAAGTTTAGGAGTTGAGTGTTAGCAGAAATTAATAGCTAATGTTTGTGGAAACCTTACCTTATGTCCTAAGACATTTACATGTATAATTTCATGCAGCACAGCTACCCTGAGAACTAAGGACTATTATTAGCTTCTGGATTTCCTAGGGAACTTGGGACAACCTTGTTGGTCAAAGTTTGTGAATAAATAATCTCTTCAATCAGTTGACTGCCATTGGAAGCATAAGTTCCTAGGATTCTCCTGCAATGAAGCATGTTGCAATCATTTATTTTATGTTTCTAAATGTAAAATCTCAACTGAGTTGAGTGACACACAACTGATTGTTGCTATATAAGTGACTTGTGAAAAAATGATATGGTGAAAATATCAATCTTTGTGCTGTTTTTGCAATTTTATTCTCAAAAGTATCACATTCTTGTTACACAAAGCAGTGACAAGATCTTACTCCCCTGTGTTTTATTCTATGTTCTCTTTTCCTTTCTCTGTGGACTTAGGAGTTAAGGATTCAAACTTCTGATTGTTCTGAAATTGATAAGCAGACATCTCTGTGGTAGGAACCACATAGCCTTGATCTGTAATTGAATCTTCCAAGGAATTTTGTGATAAAATTGATCCATCCCAATTATCAGGTAGACACTGCTTCTCTGCTGTTTGCCTCTGAGGCTTCTACTTGGGTTTATCATTTCTATCACCATTCCAGCTTGTGTAACAAATTCTTTGTGTGGCAGATGTAAAGCTTGAATTCTTTTTCAATTGCTGTGGAACAAATATAAGTATAGTATATATATATCATGTTACTTTATTTCTAGTTACAAAATTAATTCAAGCTAAAATTAAGCTTGCAAAACTCATCTTATTAAAATAAAATCACTAGGAGTCTTATAACGTATCAATGATGACTATTACTCTTTGCTCTGCAGACTTCCTATGTATTTCATACATGTGTCTGTGATTACATTTATAGATCATCACACTGCACATGTTATTTTAAAATTTTTCCATTTAATATTATGGACTTTTTCTGTTATTAATAAATATTATTTTTCAATGTGATGACTATTGGTTGTATAACACTACAGTATCATGCTGTTTGGTGAGTAATACAATCTAATTGCTGGAGCATTGGAAGAGAAGTTTAATAATTTTCTATAATTTCTTGCAGAAGATAGAAGCAGAAATGGATCCTAATTCATTTTATGAGATCGTCATAACCCCCAAGCCAAAGGTATTACAAGAAACAAAAGCTATAAAACAATACTTCTTATGAATATATATATGGAAAATCCTCAATGAAATAATAGCAAATTGAGATCAAAACTGTACAAAAGAGAATTATATGCCATGACCAGATGGGGTTTATCCCAGGTATGCAAAGATGATTCAATAATTGAAAATCAGTTAATGTAATCCACCACATTGACAGGCTATAAAAGAATAATCAAATGATCATATCAACAGATATGGAAAAAAAGCATCTGACAAAATTTAATACCCATCCATGGTTAAAACTCAGAAAACAGGATGAAGTGGGAACTTCCTCAACTTGATGATTATTATTTACAAAAACCCTACAGCCATTATCATGCTTAATAATGAGAACTAGAAGTTGTCATGCTAAGATCAAGGAAATGGTAAAAATTTTCCCCTCATTATACTGTTTAAACATTGTACTGGAATTTTTATCAAATGCATTAACATAAGAACAGGAGGTTCAGCGCCTGTGGCACAGTGGTTAGGGCATTGGCCACATATACCTAGGCTGGTGAGTTTGAGCCTGGCCTGGGCCTGCTAAACAACCAAGACAACTATAACAACAACAAAAACAAACAAACAAACAAAAAACAGCCAGGCATTGTGGTGAGTGCCTGTAGTCCCAGCTAGTTGGGAGGCTGAGGCAAGAGAATCCATCAAGCCCAAGAATTTGAGGTTGCTGTGAGCTGTGATGCTACAGCACTCTACCAAGGGTGACAAAGTGAGACTGTCTCAAACAATAACAACAACAACAAAAGAACAGGAAATAAAAGATGTAATGATAAAGAAGGAAGAAATAGAATCATCTTTGTTCAAAGAGCGAATCCTCAAAAAAAAAAAAAAAAATAGCAACCAAAAAACTTTCTAGAACTAATAAGCAATTACAATGAGGATGTAAGGTAAATAGTTGCTTTACATAAATCAATCACATTCCTGTATACCAGAAATGATCAAATAAATTGAAATTAAAAACACCCTCCAAAATGAAATACTTAAGTAGAAGTCTAGCAGAATACTAAAAATATTTATATGCAGAAAACTACAAAATTGATGAAATAAATCCAAGAAAAACTAAATAAACAGTGGCCAAAAGGCCTGAAAATTTACCTCATCAAAGAAGATGAACAGATGATTAATATGCATATATGTAGAATACCTGTAGTACTTTGAGAGCCTCTAAGAGAGGGACTTAACCTGCTCTGTGAGGCTGAGGAGGTGGACAAAAGAAAGCTTCCCTTAGGAAGTGGTTCCCTGAGCTGATATTGATTAATTGAAAAGAATTCACTGAGTAAATGTGGGTGTGTTCTGCTTGCATGCTGACTTAACCAGGTCCCATCCCTCCGCTACTTTACAAGGAAATCAGATTCATTCCTTGATATCAAGCCAAAGAGGGTGAGATATTGAACTATATATGAACATAGCAAACTGAAAACCTACAAAATAATTTTGAGACTTCTGGGTCCTCCCCTTATGTGTTTCTCAAATGCTCAGAAACAGATTTCTATATCCTTTGGGAAGGTTCCTTCTGGAGAAGGATTTCAGGCTCCAAATAGTAATATTTGCAGAGTATCTCTATGAAATTGCCTGGTGCTTACTAAATCACCAAGGGTGAAGCCTAACATTTAAAGAGTCCTGCTACTATTTATAGGACATCCAGTCATTTTTAGCACTTTGATCTTACATATGAATTGATGGACAAAAATTATCAGACCTTTCAGGAACTCTCCTAGTATGAAATAGAGATTAACTCTCCACCACACCTCTTCCACAAAAAAACTGAAACAGAGATAATATTGAAAAGAGAAGAAAATATAGTACACCTACAAGCCTATATATTCAGAGACGTGATAAGAAATTGATTTCATATTTATAAATATTATGTCAAAATTAATACTAAAATACAAATTTAATCTTTTGTAAGTATAATATGACATAGAAATTAAAAATTCAGTATACATTTGGAAGACAAGTTCAGAAAATAAGATAAAATAAAAAAAAAAGACAAGCTAGAAAATATAAGACAATTATAGGATATGGGAAATCCAAATGCTAGTACTAGTTGTCTCATAATAAATAGTAAAATTAAAGGGAAGGAAAATGTCAAAGAATAATAGAATAAAATGCCCAGAAATCAATTACATAGATTCTTAGATTAAAATGGTCCACTCAGTGCCAATGAAGAAAACTCATTTGGAAATTTCAAAATAATGGAGTTGAATATAAGGTCATCATACTTCCCAGGGATAGATAATGTGCTATATATAAAAGACCAGGAATTCAAATTGCACAGTGTTGTTTCCATAGTTGTAGGAATGCTGAAAGCTATACTAGGAAGCCATAATAACAGAACTTTTATGGAAAATAATTTCCAATCCAGTACTATACCTTGGCAAAGTTCTTCTTATGAATAAAGGGAAAAACAAAGATATTTGAAACCATGCAAGGTTGTAAAAACTTTCTTTCTATGAAAGATGGTAAAGAATGTTTTCCATCTTTATGAGATTTAAACCAAGAAGGAAGACAAAGTATCCACAAACAAGGAATTCAACATAACAAAGAGGTAAAAAGAATTCCAAGAATAATAGAGAAGGCAGATCCTACTGGAACAGCTCTGTAGCCAAATGTGAGAAAGATCATTTGCAAATATATATATTTTTTTTTATTAAATCATAGCTGTGTACATTAATGCAGTCATAGGGTACAGTGTGCTGGTTTTATATATAATTTGAAATATTTTCAACAAACTGGTTAACATAGCCTTCATGGCATTTTCTTAGTTATTGTGTTAAGACATTCATATTCTACATTTAGATTCACATGTACCCTTGTAAGATGGACCATAGGTGTGGTCCTATCAATTAGCCTCCCTCCACCCATCCTCCCCCTTCCCCATACCTCCCTCTCCCTCTTCCCCCTATTCTTGGGCTATGATTGGGCTATAGCTTTCATATGAAAGCTATAAATTAGTTTCATAGTAGGGCTGAGTACATTGGATACTTTTTCTTCCATTCTTC
>NW_003852397.1:11397160-11452162 GCF_000181295.1 Otolemur garnettii | reverse complement strand
CTATTTCTTTTCTTAGAGTTTCATAGTTCTCTTTATAGAGATCTTTCACATCCTTTGTTAGGTAAACTCCCAAATATTTCATCTTCTTAGGCACTATTTTGAATGGAATTGAGTCCTTGACTATTTTTTCAGCTTGACTAATGTTGGTATATATGAAGGCTACTGATTTATGAGTGTTAATTTTGTAGCCTGAGATGCTGCTGTATTCCTTGATCACTTCTAAGAGTTTTGTAGTAGAATCCTGGGTGTTTTCCAGGTATACAATCATATCATCTGTGAAGAGTGAAAGTTTCTAACCCTATGTGGATACCCTTCGTTGCCTTTTCTTTCCTAATTGTGATGGCTAAAACTTCCATTACAATGTTAAAGAGCAGTGGAGATAATGGGCACCCTTGCCTGGTTTTTGGTCTGAGTGGAAATGTTTTCAGTTTAACTCCATTGAATATGATATTGGCTGTAGGTTTGCTGTAGATGGCCTCTATGAGTTTAAGAAATTTCCCTTCTATCCAATTTTATTAAATATTCTGATCATGAAGGGATGCTGGATATTATCAAAAGCTTTTTCAGCATCAATTAAGAGAATCATGTGGTCTTTGTTCTTTAATTTGTTTATGTGATGAATTATATTTATGGATTTATGTATGTTGAACCAGTCTTGGGACCCTATCATAAAACCTACTTGGTCATGGTGTATAATTTTTTTGATGTGTTGCTGGATTATGTTTGTTAGAATTTTTGTTAAATATTTTTGCATCAATATTCATTAATGATACTGGTCTATAATTTTCTTTTCTTGTTGTGTCTTTCCCTGGTTTGGTGATCAAGGTGATGTTTGCTTCATAGAATGTGTTGGGTAGTATTCCTTCTTTTTCTATATTTTGGAGAAGATTAACTAATATAGGTACAAGTTCCGCTTTAAAGATTTGGTAGAATTCTGATGTGAAGCCATTAGTTCCCAGGCTTTTCATTTTAGGGAGATTTTTTTATAGTTGATGCTGTTTCAGAACTTGATATAGGCCTGTTCAACATTTCCACTTCATTCTGGCTAAGTCTTGGAAAGTGGCATACTTCCAAGTATTGGTCAATTCCCTTCAGATTTTTATATTTCTGAGAATAAAGTTTCATGCAATATTCATTAAGGATTTTTTTGAATTTCTAAGGGATCTGTTGTTATTCCATCTTTACCATTTCTAATTGATGAAATTAGAGATTTTACTCTTTTTTTCCTGGTTAGGTTGGCCAAAGGTTTATCTATTTTATTGACCTTTTAAAAAACCAACTTTTTGATTTATTGATATGTTGTATAATCCTTTTGCTTTCAATTTCATTTAATTCTGCTCTAATTTGATTATTTCTTTTCTTGTGCTGGGTTTGGGATAGGAATGTTCTTCCTTTTCCATTTGCTTAAGAGGTCCCATTAACTTCCTCTCTTTCCATTTTCTTGAGGAAGGCTTGCAGTGCTATAAATTTCCCTCTTAGGAGTGCCTTAGCAGTTTCCCAGAGGTTCTGATAATTCGTGCCTTCATCATTGTTTTGTTCCAAGAATTTGGTAATTTCCTTCTTAATCTCGTCTCTGACCCACCTATCATTCAGCATAAGGTTATTTAGCTTCCATGTTTTTGTATGATTCCTGTTGTTACTGAGTTCAACTTTTATTTCATGATGGTCCAAGAAGATGCAAGGAATAATTTCTATTCTTTTAAATTTGCTGGGGTTAGACTTGTGACCTAAGATGTGATCTATTTTGGAGTATGTTCCATGGCCTGATGAGAAAAATGTGTATTCAGTTTTGTTAGGTTGAAATGTTCTCTAGATGCCTGTTAAATACAAATGTTGGATGATTAATTTTAAATCTAAAATTTCTTTGCTCAGCTTCTTATTGGAGGATCTACCCAACACTGCCAAAGGAGTGTTGAAATCTCCGACTATGATGGAGTTGGAAGAAATCAAGTTGCTCATGCCTGTTAGAGTGTCTCTTATAAATTGAGGTGCATTCTGGTTGGGTGCATAATTATTGATAATTGAAATTTCATCGTATTGAGTATTACCCTTAACAAATATAAAGTGACCATCCTTATCCTTGCTTACTTTCGTTGGTTTAAAGCCTATTGTAACATTGCAACACCTGCTTTTTCTGCTTTTTATTTGCCTGGAATGTAGATGACCATCCCTTCATGCTGAGTATGAGATTCTTGTATGAAACAGATATCTGGCCTGAGTTTTTGTATTCAGTCTGCCAATTTGTGTCTCTTTAGAGGACAATTTAAGCCATTCACCTGTTAAAATTTTTAGTATCAAGTTTTTCAGAAGTCCAGTGTTCATTTTTAATCCTTTCACCACTATGGAGATTGGAATTTGATCAAAAGTTTCTGAGTGAGTTTATTTTGTGGTGGAGGATTGCACTGGTCATTATGGAGGATACGTCTGAGAATATCCTGGAGGGCTGGTTTAGTTATGGCAAATTTCTTCAACATGTGAATGTCATTAAAGTATTTAATTTCTCCATCATAGATGAAACTCAGTTTAGCTGGATACAGGATCCTGGGTTGAAAGTTGTTTTGTTTTAGAATACTAAAAGTCAATGATCACCCTCTTCTAGCCTGAAATGTTTAAGTGGAGAGATCTGTAGTCATTCTAATATTCTTCCTCTTGTAGGTTATGATTTTCTTATGTCTGGTTGCTTTTAGAATTTTCTCTTTCATATTAACTTTAGTGAAGTTAATTATGATGGGCCTGGGGGATGTCTTATTCAGGTTGAATTGTGCTGGCTTACTGAAACTGTCTGCTATCTGAATTTCAGAATCTCTTGGCATATCTGGGAAGTTCTCCTTCATAATTTCATAAGAAAGAGCCTCTGTGTTTTGTGAAGCAACTTCATCACCTTCAGGGATTCCTATAAGGTCAATATTGATTTTCTTCAAATTATCCCAGAACTCTCTGAGAGAATGATCCATTTTTGCTCACCATTACTCTTCCTCTTTGAGTGCTTGGGCACGTTCAAAAGCTTTGTCTTCAATGCCATAGATCCTTTCTTCGGCTTGCTCTATTATTTTAGCAAGGGATTCTACCGCATTTTTCAGGTCTTTGGGGCTGCAAACTCTTGCCTTAATGTGTCAAAATCTTTGGTTATTTTGTCTTGGAAATCATTGAATTGTTTAGACATCTTTTGAATAATTCCTTGAAATTCTGATTCCCTCCTTTTTTCTTTTCTGTTGATCATATCTACTATCCAGATTCTGAACTTGATTTCTGATATCTTAGCCATCTGTTTATGGATGGGATCTTCATTTGCATCTGCCATATCCTTCCTTAGGAGGGTTGATCTACTCTGGTTATTCAGGTTACTGGAGTTTTTCCCACTGATTCTGCCCCATGCTTAATTTATACTGTTTAGCTAGATGAGCAGATAAGGAGAAGTTGGGTTGGGGGCCCCAGGAGTAATGATTAACTTGCCCTTTGCCCAAAGGCTGGGACTGGTGTCTGTACCTTTTCTCTTAGAGCTTTGCCAAGGACTCATACATTGCTACAGCCTGAGAAACTGGGGGCCTCCTTGGTTTGGTGGGTCTAATTTACTCTGTCTTGTTTTCAGCTGGTCTCTTTTCTACCCTAGTAAGTCAGTTACTCTGGGTTGAAGTCTCAGCTGTGGAGAAATACCAGCAATTAAGTCACCCCCCCACACACACAGGCAACAATTGGAAAAGGAAAATTACACCTTCCCACAGCCACACACCCAGGGTATCACTTTGGATAGTCCTTGGGTGATTGGCCCTGTTCAAGAGGTCCAAATCAATTGTCCCCGTCAGCACTGGTCTCAGGTGAGGGAGTTCAAAAGGTCTTTGGCAACTGGATAGTAGCGGTCTGCTGGCTGCTTAGGTATGACTGGCTCTGGTGCTCCATGAGGTCAGAAGGACCACCCATCAAATAAATTAGTCTGGGAAGGTTGATGCCTCCTTCCCCACCTTGCACCTCTGTCATACCCAGTCACTGGTATCCCACAGGGCTGTGACCCAGTTACCCCCAATGAGTAGATGCCCTAGGGGTTCACGCCTGCTTGAGTCAGAGGGAGACTATGTCTCCTCAGCCAGGTTTCTGTTCTTGGCCACTATCCAGCAGGGGGAGGTGAGGGCTGACAACCTCGAGTGCTTAATGGAGGCTGGGGTGGTTCACTCAGTTCCAGCTCACCCTCAATTGATGTTGCTGGCAGAACAGCACAACTTCACAGAGTTTGTTTCTGTCCCAGCTATCAGATGCTGCTTAGGGTGACAGAAACCATGACTCAGTTCTGAGCAGCAGCAAGCAATTAGAGCTCACGCTGAGCTGTCAGTTCCAGCCACTGTCCGTCTGCCTTTGTCTCAGCTATGATCCCCTGAGGGCCACGTACATCAGTAAAGCAATCTCTGGCTCAGCCTTGCCCTGGTAGTCTGCTGGCTCTAGTCAGTATTCTAGTCCCCACCTCCACCCAAGCAGCTACTGCCTCAGGCCACCTTTCCTTTACTCACAGGGAGATCCATTCTGCCAGTGGCTGCCACTGGAGAAGGTGCCTGGCTTTTTCTGGTTTCCCAGAGAATGCCTGGGGGCATTGCTGCTGATCATTCTCTCCTTCCATGCCACAGAATCAGCACAGCTGAGTAAGGGCCCTTCTTCTGTCCACACCTATGGAGAAAATGCCCAAGAATCTGGACTCCATGGGGGACAAACTTTCAGACCTTGGGGTGAGAGTGGAGGGGAGTTCTGGGAGTTCAGAGTTGCAGGTAGAAAATATATATAGTTTTATACAGTTTTATGCCTGGCAGGAGAGTGCCATGGCACGCTAGTATGGGTAGGAGGTCCAGTTTTTAGAGGGTCTCTCCCGTGGGATGGAATGGAAGCATGTTTGAATTCTGCTCGCTTGTTTGTATGGAGTTTACTGTGAGCCCTTCTCATGAGGGAAAGGACTACTGTCTGCTTGGTGATGGATTCAGTACATTTTTTTTGTAACTTTGGGGTCGCAGCTCGGCTCAGCAGGGTTGATATGTGTTCTTCAACTTTCTCTCTAGGCTCAGCTCCAAACCATCAGCTTACTTGCTAAACTTCTGTCTTTTAACTCTCCTTCTGGATGGGAGGCTCTGTGGAAAGCTGGCTGCAGTCTGCCATCTTACCTCTGCCTCTGCCTCTGCAAATATTTTTAAAAGAATGTTTTTCCAAAAGCATAAACATTTCAACAATTTGAAGAAATGTAAATTTCTATTTTGTATTATTGGTCTCTTCCTTAAAACTTTAAAAATTAATATGATACTTTGTATTATTTAATAGAGTACTTACAAAATGGCTGGCACTGTTTCAAGAACCTTACATATATTAATTCACTTAAATCTCATATTAATCCTATAATATAAAATTATTTTGCTTTTACCCTTAGATTGATAGGTTAAATTATAAGCTGCTTATTGACAGAATCAGAATTCAAACCCAAGAAGTCAATATCCAAAATCTGTGATGGATGTGTTAGTTCAATGTAAACATTTCACATTGTATATCGAAGCAGTACCCTGAAGCCCATAAGTGCATCAATTTACGAAGTTATGATCTAATAAAAAATAAGTAAAAAAAAAAAATCTGTGCTCTGAACCAGCGCCATCTATTGGCCTTGTAGGCAATGACACATTGTGCTGCCCCTTTCTCTATTATAAGAATTTAGTCACAAGACCTTCTTTCTTTTTAATTTTGGAGTGCCTAAAGGGTCTGAGAATTATGGTTACAACTATCTGGCTTATCCTTACAAAAAATGAAAACAATAGATTTAGTTGTTAGGTTTTAGAAAAAATGTTACATATGTTTTTTCATCAATGTTAGAAATCAAGAGAATTTAGTAAGTGTAACTGAACTCCATGGTGGTTTTATAAGACAGCAGTATGTTTGCCCAGCTTCTTATCTAACATTTTATTTCAATTTAAGGCATTTAAGAATCTCTATTGCATATGAAGCAGTTAGAAAAAAGACATCCTATACTTTGTTCTTGGGATTTAAGGTGTATTTGCTTTATACGAGACTCCATAGAAGGTCTGTGTTATAGTAAAATCCTGATATAATAAATGTCTATATCTGTAGTTCAAATTAGTTGGGAGAGCATTTTCCCTATTCAAGAAACCTAACTTGGAACCTGTATTGGTCACTAACTAGCTCTATCAATTTATGAGTCAATACAACTTCTGTGATTTGTATTCTATCATTTCTGGTAATTATTTTATATTATCACCCTTCTGGAATATAATGAGGTAATAATACTCTCCTCAGGGTTACTTTATGACTTTTATGAAGCTCAACACACATTGATGGACTATAAAGTATTCAACAAAGCACATGAGTAGGAGCATTTTTTTTTTTTTTGGGTCCAAAAGGCTGAGAAATAATGTGCCATACAAAAAAAAAAAAAAATCATCAAAAGGATGATCCTTGCCCTGAAGGAATATGCACTCTGATGAGGAAGATAGAAAATAAAACACAATTGCAAAGCAATGTGAAAACTGCTAAAATAGTATAAGTGTAAACACATGGGGGAGCACAGCCAAGAGTCCTCCACTCTGTATGATTCTGGTCTCCTAGTTGCCACTTTTACTGCCTTGTGTCCTCAAATTCCCCAAATCTGCTCACACCCCTCACCCCTGTCAGCTGATGAACTTACTTTCTCTTTCACTTTAAAATAAAGATCTCCCCACCTCACATCCTCTACCAGCATCTGCACCAGTGTGCTCAGGAACACTATCTGCTTTTGTAGATGAACCCTCTGTGCCCAAATACAAAGCCAGCCCTCCATGTGGGCATTAGAGCCCATCTTTTCTCACATCACAGTACATAATTTCAGTATCTTTCCATCTCCTTTTAAAAAAAATTATCACTTTTCCTTCTCTGCTGGGTCATTCTTGGCAACTTAAAAATATGCTGTTATTTCTCATCTTCTCTCTCTGCCAGCCTAGAAATAGTATGTTTTCTCAGGCATTTTATCAGAAAGCCTGAGCTTATGCCTATAATCCTATCACTCTGGGAGGCCAGGGCAGGCAGATTGCTTGAGCTCAGGAATTCGAGAATGTCTCTACTAAAAACAGAAAAAAATGGGCATGATGGCAGGTGCCACCTGCCTGTTGTCCCATCTACTAAGGAAGTTGAGTCAAGAGGATCACTGAGTCCAAGAGTTTGAGGTTGCTGTGAGCTATAATGCTGCAACTCTCTACCCAGGGCAGCGGAATGAGACTGTCACAAAGAAAAAGAAAGAAAGCCTGATTTCTTTTCCTTGCAGCAACAGTCCCATGAAGAGTTACCTATATTTATTCTCTCTGATTCTTCTCCCTACATTGTTTTTCCAGTAAGCTCCCAGCAAGCTTTGGTCCCTAAGTATTTCACTGAAACTGGAAGTCACAAGAGACTTCTGCTTAGCTGAATCCAAAGGGCAGGTAGAGCTGTCAACTGCTTTTGACAGAATCTGTTCCTCCTTCTTAAGAACCCTGCCTCTTTTGACTTCCTGGGTGGTTTTATCTTTATTATTTTGTCATTTTCATTTTTCTTGGCCTGTTCTTCCTCATCTCTCTTACACCCTAATTTTTGACACCTCTTCCCTTCCTTTGGGCTTAGTTCTTGTTCGTCTTTAATTCTCTACCCAATGTTATAACCACGTCCTTACCATCTCGAGTCATCATTAGGCCTATCATGTGTGTCACAACTCCCAAATCTATACTTCCACTCAAGACCTCTCACTTGACCTTGAGAGACAGAGGCATGGCTATTTTAAAGCTAACAAACCTTAAGCTTTGGGCCCCTTCTTTGCATGAATCCCTTTCAGGGCTTTTGGTGGCAGCTTAGCAATATGATCTTATGGGAAACCACTTTTGTAAAACATGCAAAAGACTTTATGTAATGGCAATCTGTTAAGATGAAGAGTTCTCTCTCAGCTTTCTGCTGTCCTCTGCCATCAGAACAACCATGGGTATTCTGGGGACATAGAAAATGGGATATTGATCTGGCAAGGGGCCCCTGGTTATTATATGGAGTGTTTGTGCATGTGGGATGCAGACATATTGCTGGACTATAACTAATATGTATATCTGTTTATGTTTGAGATTGCAGAGGACAGTAGAAAAAACAGGGAAAATGTGTTTCATGTGTTCATAAGAAATATGATGAAGGGACAATTTCAACAATATATTATAAAATTCTGTAAAGGAGTTTTTCTGCCAGTTTGAGGCAAATGAAAAATAATAGACTGGAAAATTATCAAAAAATTTAGTAGTTTGCTACACACAGAGTGTTTTCATTGGTGCCATAGAATGGAAGTGCTTTTATATTTCTGGCATGCAACCATCATTCTATTACAGTTGAATATCTGGGAACACATAAAATTTGAAAGAATTCAAAGGCTTATATTGTACATACAAATAATCAGGATATGATGAGAATATACATTATATTTAATATATTCATTTCCATATTCATCAATTCATTCAACCATTAAATAACTATTGTTTGCTATGTTTAAGTGTCTCCCAAGGAGATTATAATCTAGTTAGGCTGATACTCATAGGCATATAATATATGACAGCAGCTAGATTTCTTTTTATTTATTTACTTTTGAGACAGAGTCTCACTCTGTTGTCCTAGGATAGCATGCAATAGCATCATAGCTCATAGCAACCTCAAATAATCCACTTATCTCAGCCTCCCATATAGGTGCCCTCCATAATGCCTGGATAGCGTTTCTATGGTTCTAAATGGAGATGGCTTTAATATTGCTCAGACTGATCTTGAACTCCTGAGCTCAAGCAATCCACCTACCTCAGCCTCCTAGAATATTAGGATTACTGGTAATAGTAATTGTTGAAATTAGATTTCAAATTTAGGCACATCTATGGCAATCAATTAAAAAGTCTCTGGGATAAAGTGAATTTAATTGTTTAACTTCAGGTGGAGAGTTAAAAGAAGAAAAAGAGTAGTTGGGATTTTGTTAATCAGATAAGCAGGTCAAGACCACACAGGACATTGACAGAGAGAATTTTAAATTTTCTTTTTAAAGAAATACACCTCCCTTAATAATTGTAGGAAAATACATAACACTTCTTTCATTAAAATAAAATGTTACGGCTGGGCGTGGTGTTTCATGCATGTAATCCTAATACTTTCAGAGGCTGAGGTGGATGCACTGCCTGAGCTCAGGATTTTAAAGCCAGCCTGAGGAAGAGCAAGACCCCATCTCTAAAAAATAGCTGGGCATTGTGGTGGGTGCTTGTAGTCCCCATTGTGGTGGGTGCTTGTAGGTAGCTCACGAGTTTGAGGATGCTGTGAGCTATGATGCACCACACTTCTTTCTACCCAGGGAGACAAAGCAAGACTCTGTCACACACACACACACACACACACACACACACACACACCCCATAAAATAAAATAAATAGATAAATAAATTAACTAAAAGGATATGAAAAGTTGAGTAACTGGGCAAATCACCTACCCAGAGTCGTTCTGTTTGTTTCTAGGAACAGTTTGCTTTAAATATCAGAAGTATTAACAATATTAGTATTTCTCTTTTAAGAATAATAAAAATGGTGATTAAAAATTATGTGGTGTACGGGCAGTGCCTGTGGCTCAGAGGAAGTGCTAGCCCCATACGCCGGAGGAGGCGGGTTCAAACCTGGCCCCGGCCAAAAAAAAAAAATAAATAACGTGGGGTAAAGACAATTTTTCTTTATTTTTTATAAGACAAGAAAAGAATATAAGAATGTCTCCAAGATAACAAGAAAAATTTTCCTTTGAGAGGAGAAGTGGGAGCTTTGTTAGTGTATTTCTTCTATGAAAAATGGAAAGTATAGTAGTTGAGCTGATCAAAACTTTTAAGCTAACATTTAACTGCTGCTCATTCATCTGTCCTGCCCTTGAGTCAAGAAGTACTGATTCTATTAAATCTCCATACTCTTTGTTAATAGCACACTAAAAATCATTCATATAAAAGTTCATTCAAATAAACACTGAAATTTTATCTCAGTATTTTGTGGATAATTTCTCTGTCAAAAATGTCAAGTAGAGACTAGAGGCAAGACTTGCACAAAGTTTTGACATCATTCATGAGAAAAGTAATATAAGAGAAAAAGATGATTGCTTAAATAAAAAAACAGTTATCTAATATGTATTAAAACCTCATTATATATAAAAATAGTCTGAGTGAAAAAAATTATCTGAGTGGATGATAAATATTCAAATTTGTCAAAGTTGAACAAATTTATCAGAACTGAGATTTAAACCCTAGCAATTTGGTTCCAGAGCATGAACTATTAACCATTGAACTGGACTACCTCCAAGTGGGGAATTAATTGAAAGATTTTTTTTTAAAAGAAGTAATATTAAAGTAAAATGAAGTGAATTTAGTGTTTAAAAATTTGACCTTAAAAGCCTGATGAAGTGGTATAATTATTTATCTTAGTTTATGCTGTTTTAACAAATTGCCATAAACTGGATGGCTTAACCAACATACATTTACTTCTCATAATTCTGAACGTGGAGAGTTTAATGATCAGGGAGCTGGCAGATCCAGTGTCTAGTGAGGCTGCTTTTTCTGGTTTGTAGGTGGCTATATTCTTGAGGTATCCTCTCATGACAGAGAACAGAGAGTGAAAGCAAATTGTATTGTCCCTTCTTATAAGGGCACTAATCTCATTTATGAGGAATCCACCCTCATGACCTAATAACTCCTGAAAGCCTTGCTTCCCAATATCATAACTTTGGGGATTAGGATTTCAAGATATGGACAATATTTAGTCCATTACATTGGATTCAGAGCCTAACAGACATTGTTTTGAACTCCAGCTCTGCTATTTGATATCTCAGGAGACGTCTCCAAACTATTCAATGTCTTTGATACACAGTCCTAGTATATGGAAGACTGAAATACTAACACTGAACTTGTAGGGATTAAACATATTTGTGTTTATTTATGTGTGTATTGTAGAGCATTTATTAAAATATTAGTACATATATATGGCAACTTATACTGCTGATTTGTAATTCTAAGCCTAGGTAAAGGTAATTACAGTACTATTGTAAGATATACAAAGTTAGGAGGGAAAAGTTATTTGAAATGGAATTATTGAAACTTTCATAGATATAGAAATTACTTCTTATTTCATTTTTTAAAATGTAGAGTCTTTTTGTATGTATATGTAAGAGAGAAGTAAAAAAATAAGAGAAATTAATCAGAGTAGTATCCAAATAATCATTTTAAAGTATACTCCAATCCCTTCTTTCATCCTAAAATGGGAAAGCCTACGGAGAGTAGGATTTGTAAGACCAAAGAAGTTTGTTGATGTTGGCAGAGTTAAAAAGAATAAACCTTACAAAATAGAAACAAAAAATAGCATTATTTGTAAAATAGACAATAAAGATGATTTTTCTTTACATCCACAGATGGGTGAATGCTGTTGGTCCCCAAGTATCTCATAACCCCTAGGATGGTTAAATTTTCTGAATGTCACATTAAGGTGTGCAACTAGTTTTCATGCTTTTGAATTTGCTGTACCAATAGGTGTTAAAAGTATTCTATGGATGACTTACAAAGGAAAAGGATAAAAGGAATTACCTGTGAATATGCTGATAATAAAAGATTTGGTTCATGAAGGGGAATAAAAAGAATAAGGATCCTGCTTATTGATACTCCTGGAACAAATCCTTGAGAAACAGGAAATAGTAACTAAGAAAAGAAAACTTGAGAAAGAAGATCATGCTGTGAGATGGGAAAGCAGAAATAATTTCTATCTTGTCAACTGAAATGCTAGTTGGCAAGGGAATAGCACAAACTGGAGGGAACAGGAATTGAATATAGACTTCCCTGAAGGTGTCTTGTTTTTTAGATTTGACTTTGAAACATAAAATATCTTGCATAATGAAGAAACAACATCAAAGCAAAATGAGAGAAATAAAGCAATCCTGAAAAAATTGAAAGCAAAATGAAGCAAATAAATCAAATTCTGTATGAAGTTAGTAGCTAAAACACTAGAGAAATTGTTTTAAGAGAAATTAAAAATAAGTATATGACCACTCATATTAGATTTGACTGCTATGTAACAAGTTAGCTCAAATTTAGAGGCTTAAGATGAGACAAATGTGTTACCTTAAGAGTTCTAGAAGTCAGTAGTCTTAATGGGTCTGTCTGTAGGGCTCTGGGGGCTGCCGGGAGCTGCTACCTGTTTCTCCCAGTTCTAGAGGGCACACACATTCTTTCACTCATGGCCACATCTGTATC
The DNA here is from genome assembly GCF_000181295.1 of Otolemur garnettii. Lineage (NCBI taxonomy): Eukaryota > Metazoa > Chordata > Mammalia > Primates > Galagidae > Otolemur > Otolemur garnettii. The sequence goes on along the minus strand of NW_003852397.1, from coordinate 11,439,906 downwards.
TTTGCCCTGTGAATATCATTTCCTACTAAAACTGGCAAAATTCCTTCTCCAAAATTTCTTGGAGAAGTGGTTGATTTCAGTTTTGGAACAAGAAATAAAGAAGATGAGTTTTGTCTCACCAGAAAGCAAGAAAACAAGACTATAATCTTGTTTAAAGAAAACAGGAGCCAATCTGAAGGCTCCACTGGCCAAAGACGGTAGGGTTTAAACATCAATAAAAATGGTGGCTAAAGTGGATTGAAAGATACATTACAAATCTCTGAGTTTATGATACTAAAAAAGAAAAAAAATTTCTTTGACTATTTATATGGCAATATAAATAGCATAGGAGAGCATCAACACATTATTTTATTTAATTCAGAAATATACAAAGGAAAAGGATCAAGCATTTATCCTGCCTTTCCAGTACAAATGTACTTTAGAATAACCAAAAAAGAGTTGATAAGAATTCTTTCTGTAAAAATTTCAGCTAATAAAGAAAGAAGAAATAGCAGAATTAAATGTACTATTATGCAGCTCAATGTAACTATAACTACTATAAGCAATGATAATCCATGACTATTAATGCCAAAAGCTGTTAAGAAACTTTACACTGGTCGTATGAAACATCTGAATCCAATAATCAAAAAGAGAGACTACCAGATAGTATTATAATTATTCTGAAGTATCTTTGATGACATAATAAGCTTGTTATATGATTTAAGTTACAGATTCAGCAAGCAGTTTGAGGGAACACAGAAGAGATGGGAATGTATTAACATCACTGCATGGGGTCTCCTCTGTCTAGTTTTCATCTGAGCAAGACTGATGAGCTCCTGGGCTTCAGATTGCGCATGTGACTTAGATATAGTTAGTAAGAACTCATGGGGGTGGTTTAGGGTGGCAATTATGAGCAGAGCAATAGCCACAGGAGGACTTTTGCCAAAAACATTAGAAAAGAACCACTTTTTTCTCTGAATGGTAAAAATAATAAAGAGTGAAAAGATTAATAAAAGGTGCTGGAGCCTTGGTGTCTTTCTTTGGCACAACCAGAAATGTATTTGCCTGAGTTTGAGACAACAGACTGAAACAGAGCCAAGAGAAAGAAATAGAAAATGAGGTTCTTTTGCTCTTTTTGAATATCTGGATCTACATGTGTCTAAAGCCAATATGCCACTGGATTTTTTTATTAGTAAAATTAGTCTCTCTCTCTCTTTCCTTCTCCTTTCTTTTCTCCCTCCCTCATTTCAAGAAATTTCAGTTGCATTTCTGTCATTTACTGTGTGCTGGGCCATATGATGGTGACATACAACTAAATTTTTTAGAGGCCACAGTGAAGACCTAAACAACATTTGTTTTTTAATAGAAATCTCTGTAATTAGACAACCAAGGCAGCCTACCACAGGTGACAACCTGGCTGAAGTCTTACAAGGACATTTTTGAGAAAGTATCACTATCCTATTAAATACACTGTTAATAGCTGAAAATCACTGTTAGTTAATTTATGTCTTTGGTAATCAGATCAAAAAGAAAATAGAATACTAGACTGGAAGAAAGTCCAAGCTTCCACATAGAACAGCAGTTATCTATATTGTATTTTTAATAAGGATCACTGAAATGTCCCTTGAATTATTTTGGTCATGGGACATTACCTGCCTATTTCCTATCCATAGGCTCAGAAAACATGGAACAAAAGGAAATAAAATATCGGAAGGCAGACTGGGTTCAGTGGCAGTCAGTCTTAGCACTCTGGGGGACCAAGGCATGTAGATTGCTTGAGCTCAGGAGTTCGAGATGAGCCTGATCAAGAGCAAGACCTGTCTCTTCTAAAAGTAGAAAAACTATCTGGGCATGGTGGCAGGCACCTGTATTTCCAACTACTTGGGAGGCTGAGGCAAGAGGATTGCTTGAGCCCAAGAGTTTGAGGTTGTTGTGAGTTATGATGATACCATGGCACTCTAACCAGGACGACAAAGTGAGACTCTTATCTTAAATACATAAATAAATAGATTTAATTTAAAAAATATTGGGAAGCAGCTGTATCTTCCTAATAAATTTTCACTCTTTGATTTTTTCCACCATTCCTTTAATGATGTGATGGTTCCCAGATATTTTATCCTTCTGCTTACATATTTTTGAACACTTCACTTCATGATATGCACCCAAAACAAACAAAATACTCCAGTATAATCTGATCAGTGAGATTCCTTTCAGATTATATTAACTTCACTGACTGCAATGAGAAAGTATTTTGCTTTCATCTGTGTTTTCAAGCATCCTATCTAGAGTTTTCCAGTCTTGGTATTCAGTTACAGATATTCAGGATCTGGGCAGACTTGGGAAATGAGATCAGAAAGTATTATTAAGCCAGAAATAAAAGGTTGTTAAAGTTGATGTTCTAAATAATCTGAGTTAGTTGTGGATAGTACTAGCAGATAAGCTTGACGCTCTCTCCTTGTCCTGCACTGTTTTTATTGAATGACATGTCGATGAAGTAACGTTTAGCCATTGTATGTTTCACCTACTGTTTACTTTCATTTATTTCAGTTATCAATTAAGAACCTGAGTTTATTTTTTCCCTTATTAACTGTTTTGGGTTTAGATTTATTCCTCTCTTAAATATACAGAGTGGATTCTATCAACCCATACCTGGAGCTTTATATCTACCCCCATGACCTCCCTAACTTAGCAATGCATACTTGCCATTATTGGCCACGCATGGTCCCAGCACTCACGCCTGTAATCCCAGGACTCTGAGAGGCCAACGAGGGTGAATTGCCTGAGTTCACAGGTTTGAGACTAGCCCAAGTAAGAGCGAGACTCCCGTCTCTAAAAATAGCCAGGTGTTGTGCTAGGCACCTATAGTCTCAGCTATGTGGGAGGCAGAGGCAAGAGAATCACCTGAGCCCACGAGTTTGAGGTTGCTGTGATCTATGATGTCACAGCACTCTACCAAGGGTGACAAAGCAAGACTCTGTCTCAAAACAGCAACAACAGCAAAACTTGCCATTCTTTTCTTCTCAACAATGCATCATTCCTGGTTTAAGCATAAGCTATTCAGAAATCTTATAAACAGGCATAACGTGTTGTATACATGTGCAACATTAATTAATGTAAGGAATAGATAAGAAAAAGAACTCTGTTCAATGACAAAAAAAAAATGTAACTAGATTTCCATGGATCCACTAATTAGCCCACTTGGAATGGTTAATAATTCTAAATTAATTTTAAAAGATTTCTATTCTGCACCATTCTTCTGCCTTGAGTCCAAGAACAACATAAGAGGCCTTGTCAAATTCTTAGAGAAGTGAGTATACTCTATCTTCAGGATTCCTTTGACATAAAAATGTTAGGAAAAGAGTTCCGTCTTACATCACTTATTCTCAATAACCTCCTCGCTACCTTCTGAATAATTCAATGCAATAAACATTTATCATGTATCATTTTAAATAAACTATTTAAAAATTATCTAGAGATGGAGCTTATGTTTACTTGTGTACAATTTGTAGACATATATCTTTGCATACCTGTATGTTAGTATGTTAATTTTTAAAAGTTAGGATATTTTGATCCCCCCAAATTCTCTTTCATCTCTAGTTCATGGCTATTATTTACCAGTGATCACTATAACGTGTCTTTTGATAATTTGCTTGAGCTTAGATGCTGATTTCATTTAGCTATATATTCTCTCTTTTTTTACATATCTGTCTAGGATACTGTCTTACTCCATTTGTGTTGCTATAAAAGAATACCCAAGGCTGGATACTTAATAAAGAAAAGAGGTTTATTTGGAGCATGGTTTGGCCAACTGTTCAAGAACAGTAGTACCAACATTTGCTTCTACTGAGGCCCTCAGAAAGCTTCCATTCATGGCAGAAGGTGAAGGGAGGCAGGCATCCTATGGCAAAAAAGGAAGCATGAGGGGAGGGAGCGAGGTACCAGCTCTAAGGGATCTACTAGGGTGAGAACTCACCTGTTATTGCAAGGACAGTACCAAGCTAGTCACAAGGGGACCATCTGTCCCCATAATCTAAACACCTCTCTCTCTAGGAGCCATCTCCAACGTGGGGGAATCAAATTTTAATATAATTATAAGAGGAGACAAATATCAAAATTATATCAGATATCATCATGTTCTTAACCACTTTTTCTTCTATTCTCATTTGAAATAATTTTTCCTTATCAGAGCTGAGTTATGCAACTATTAATTAGTAGGACACCTATCTTAAGTAGTAGGCATGTAGGATAGACAAGGTATACAAAAGTTGAGAGGAAAAATGAGATGTTAGTACTGAGATGTTAGGTCACACAGGATAATAGCAAGAATGATTACATGATTGTCAATTTTACCAAAATGGGATCATACCATATGCCCTTCTCTGTACCTTGGTTTTCTCACATAAAATTAGATGATGGGAATTCTTATGGATGAATTTCTAGAATTCAAAAACTTTTTCTAAAAAAAAAGAAATGCTGCTTAAAATTGTGAGATATGAATGTTACTCTACATTTATTGACAGATTTCTATTTTATCTTATTTTTTCACTTATAATAAGAAATGAAAATAAAGTTTTTATTTCATATCCATACATACTAATGTTTTATTACTATCTGATTGGCTTTCAGGAAGTTGCTAGATCAGTAGTAGGCCTATGTTATTTTGAATAAGTACTGACAGATTGCTCTCCAAACATCTGCAAGAATTCACATTTTCAGTAGAAATGTGTGACTATAAAATTCTCCTCTCAAAAAACCAGCCATAACTGTTGTCACTTTTAATATTTTTCAATTTAATCTTCAAAAACTACAATTTGGTGTGAATTTAAAATTTGCATCCCTTTAAATACTAGTGAAACTGAACACATTTCATAAATTTATTGGCTATTTAGATTTAATTATCCATGAATTACTCATCGGAATACTTTGACTATTTTTTCTTTTGGATTATATTATATCATTTACATTTTATATTTCTCAAGTGCCTGGCAAATATTTTCTCCAAATTCTAAGTTGTCTTTCCCTTGACTTGTGGTTAATTTTTTCTTACACTGAAATTATTCATAAGTATGGAAATCATGGCACTCTTTCATTTTATAGCTTCTGATTTTCTGATTTAGATTAAGAAAGGCTGCCCAATCCAAGATTGCATATATTCTCCTAAATGTTCTATAATATTTTATTATACTTTATATACAAATCTTTTATAAAGTAAGAATTTTTCTTTTCATTTATGATCTGAAGAAAATTTCCAAAGATCTATCTGGCTTCATGGATACCAATTTATACCAGCATTGTTAAAAAAAAAAATAAGTTCTCTTCTTTTAAAATTAAAATAATAACTTTTTAATATGTTCAACTCCAACACTGGATTCTATTTCTAGATGTTATATATATATATATTTTTACATTTGTCTTTTTCTATTTTCATTCTAGAATGTTTTGATTAGGTGGAATAATGTATGTGTTAAGGTGAGGTAATGTCGCCTACCCAAGATGATTGCCTTGGTTATTATCTAATAATTATGTTTCCTTGAGCTTTAGGATTTTTTACAATTAAAAAATACTAGGATTTTAATTGGAAAGATAATAAATTCAATTGGGATGCATTGACTTTTTAAATTTTTTTTTGAGATGGAGTCTCAATCTATTGCCCTGGGTAGAGTGCTATGAGGTCATAGTTCACAGCAACCTCAAACTCTTGGGCTCAAGAGATCCTTGTGCCTCAGCCTCCCAGTAGCTGAAACTACTGATACCCACCACAGGGTCCTGCTCATTTTTTATTTTTAGTTGAAATGGATCTTACTCTTGCTCAGGCTGGTCTCCAAAAACTGAGCTCCAGCAATCCATTCACCTTAGTCTCTTCAAGTACTAGGATTAAGGGATTGAGCCCCTATGCCCAGCAGCACTGACATTTTTTATATGAGATGTTTTTACTTAATGAAAAAAAAATTACATTTGCAGAGATCTCATTTTGTGTCCTTCAATAAGAGTCCATAATTTGCTTTCCACGTATTCTGTGCTTTTCCTGTTAAATTTGTTATTCTTGAGCATTTTATAATTTTTATGGTTATTGTGACTTAAATAGTTCTCTTTCCATTTTTTTTTTTTTGCATATTATTACTTGGATATTTATTGTCTATGAACTTACCATTCAGAGTTAGTTTCAATAATTTTAGTATTTTCTTGAATTTTCTCTGCTTATTTTAAGAAAAAACTTAAAAATGCTTTTCTTCATTTCACTTATTTTAGTTGACTGTTTAAATTTCTTACTGAAATCCACATAATGCTAAATGTGTTCTTTCGAGTAAACGAAAGATGAGTGGATATTTTGGCAAAGGCAGCTGAGGAGATAACAAGGCAGTGTCCACACTGAGTTTGGGGTGCTGCTTTCCCCTGTCCTGCTCCATCTCAGGTCTGAGTCAAGTTTCCTACCGATTCACTTCTACCTACCTGTGAGTGTATACAGCACTCAGTATACTGAGTTTGGGGAGGTTACAATAACACCATCCTTACCAGTAGGTGGTTCTAAAAATTAATCTACTTTTCCTAAAACTTGTGGTTTGCGTGCTGTAGAGTGGGCACCTGGCCAATTAAACTCTGGTGACGTTGTTTCCTCTAACACCTTTGCAAAAAAATTTAGCCTATGTGCCTGGACTTCGGGCTTGAAATCCTCCTTTCTTGCTGTTACTACATGCAACGGGGCCCTAAAGAACTCACACAGCTACTAACAGTATTACCTAAAAGATGCCATCGGTTTGCCCTGCTTTCCAGCCTCCACGTGTCTGACAGCAGAGCATGCAAATCCTCCTCACTTGGCCTTGCGCTTCATCCCTGCTGAGGTTCCCAGAGACACAACCCTGCTATACATTAAACCTGGTTCCAACAAATTCTAGCGGCTATGCTACACTGCCATTCAACTTTTTCCATTCTCTAGAGACTAACTTTGCCCCAACCTCCACCCTACCTGTTTTCCCACTTCCCACTGGGCCACCACCCAACTGCTCTACATTTTATAGTGTCTCCATATCATATAGTGTCTCCATATAGAATCTCTTTGAGATTCTTGGGAAAAATAGATGAAGTAATAATAATAACTAAAATCAAATGATTACTGGCCTCATTAATTACTTCTTATATGCCAGATATTTTACTAAATGTTTTACATGTACACATGCACTTAATTCTCACACAGCCACATGCACTACCTGTTTTACAAATGAGAAAACTAACTGACACAGAGGGCAGGTTTCTCCTTTTGCAAACGAGACTTCTCTCTTCCTGTTTGTCAAACCTTATCCGTTTTAATCACAAGGAATGTTTTCCAAATTAGTATGCTATGTAAAATCCTTTCTACTTGCTTCAATCACAGATTTTGTTTTTACTTTGCACTTTTATTGTGTCTTAACCATTTTGCATTTTATCAAGTCCTGTCTAATTTGCGACCATCCTTTTCTGATGTTCTGAACATTTTGTGATATTCTTTGCATTTGTTTGTAATTATGCTATTTTCTGTCTTATTTCCTTTTATCACCCTAACTCATCCGCAAACTTGTGCATTCACGTTGTTCTTTTGAAATTCGATTTGCTTTCTTCCTCACAATGGATTGTACAGTAAAAAATTTATGGCTTTCTTTCATTTTGAGCTATGTTTCCTTTAGAGAGGCTCTTGCTCTGAGATTACTTGGAAATCTAATTTGAAATAAATGACAATTTGTCCTGAATTATGTTCTGAATTTTATTCTGGAAGCTTTTAGGGTCTTCTTTCTATCCCAGTTGTATCAAGATTTCCATAAGTCATGATTGGCTGTGGGATACTTTTTATTCATGGTATTGGGCTTTCAATGAATCCATTCAGTCAGAAATCTCCCATCTTTCAGACCACAGAAATTTTCCTTTTCTCTGTACTATCACCACCTCCTTCAATCTCATTGCTCTTGGTTTCTGAAATTCTTGTTAGCCAAATGTTTGTCATCCTGTATAAGTAATTTTATTTCTATTATTTCTTCTTTTTTCTTTATATTACCTTCTGGGAGTTGGGGCATCTCTCCGGTATGTTTTCTTTGAAATATACACTGTGGAGGAGAAGTAGCTTGACTCCTCAGGATGTTTAAGTAATTCTTATATTGCTATAGGAATCCTATTTTCTGTCACCTACTTTACCTCCCCTACTTAAATTCTTCATATATATTTTTTGAGACATCATAGCTTACAACAATCTAACTTTTGGGGTCAAGCAATCTCCCTGCCTCAGCCTCCCAAGTAGCTAGGAATACAGATGTGCACCACCACAACCGTCTAGTTTTTCTATTTTTTTTTATTTTTATTTTTATTTTTTAGTAGCTATGGGATCGCACTCTTGCGTAGGCTGGGATTCCTTGTATCTTTGGGTGGATTCTGCAGGCTTAATCATCTGAGAACTCGTGTGATTTTTTCTTTATGGACACTGAAGTTTGACTGCCCCTTTTCAGTCAGTCATAACTATTTAATTTTATTTTTATCACTGTATCTGGTAATTTTCTTTTCAGGGCAACAAAGGGAGATTTTATTTAGGAAAAAGAAAGATAACATTTAGAGCACTTCTAAAGAGTGTTGGAAGTGGGTCCCTCTCATGAAGGAGAAAAGGTGAGAGATACCCTATCTAATATTTTGAATGAACAAACATTTCCTTATTTTTTTTGAGGATGGAATTAGTGTTCTTATTTTCATTGTCCTTGAAATTTCAGAGCAATATTTAAATCTGGGTTGTCATAGGTTTAGAGACAAACCTCTTTCAGTGACCATTTTTATTCCCCTCTTTCTTGTCTTCAGGGCTTAGTCCATGCTAATCCTTCTTCAGGGAAAGAGTCATCTCCTCACAGCACGTTCTCAGTCTCAGCAGTAACTGTATTGCTAGTTGTACTAGGCTGTTATTGTCTAAATGTTCATCTGGACACAAGTACACAGACCCCAGGATAACAAAGCTGTCCCATGATTGCTGTTGTCACCACCACTACCATGTCATTCAAATATATGTTGAAAAGATTAGTAGGACCTTTGTGACCCCATCTTTCATCCCCACATAGACCAGTGAAAGTAAAGAGGAACAAGGTTGATGACTCTGGGCAGGATTTCTGTCATGTCTTGGATTCACACTCTGGAAAGACAGCATAAGAGGCAATTAGCCATGCCATCTCCACATATGGCTATCACCATATACCTCAGCAGAAAGTCACCAGACAAAACATGCCATCATTTCTTCCTGGAATTCAGCAGTGTTTGTGCACCTGTTAATGCTCATGGATTGTATTATTGTTTATTGCTATTTTGTAGAAAGCCCTCATTAACCCTCCAGGAGGAGATCCTGCGTGTGTTATTTATCTGAGAAGTTACTCCTACACTTCTCATCTCTCCTCTCTTTCATGCCAATATTTACCTCTTAATGCTGTTTTTGTTTTAAAGTAAACTCCTTTCTCCCTTCTCAGAAACTATTTTGCTCCCTTACCTATTTTCCAGAATTATTTCTCCTAAATGGCATAAGAATTCTTCATTCTCTTCAACAAATCAGTGTATAGATATGTTTCTGGAAATGGTCACTTCCTTTTTGCCTCGTCAGAAGGCCAGGTTTCTCAGGAAGGTGAACATAATGCATCCTCTAGTTTCCAGGAACAGGTCCACCTGTGCCCACGTGAGTCTTGCTGTGATGCCTGTCTGCAGGGGGTGTCTGGCGTGAGGCTACTCAGGCTTGCCTTCTCTGTCCCTTAAATGTTCCGAGTGTGTTTGCGGATACCAAGTCTTGCTTTCATCAGCATACGCTAGTGCATATATACCTTTGCAGTTCTGCATCAGAAACTTGGAAAAATTATTTCTCTCACCTGTAACAGTCTATTTTGTTGTGCCCACGCATCAGAAGCTTCTATCAAGTCACCTTTTTCTTCTAGAAGGTAGAGCTCCCAAAACTGTAAAAGTATTCCCATTGCCACTTCTTATTTGAACTCAAACAACTTTAAATTATGTGATTGCTTTCATCCTTTGGAAGCTGAGTCTTAAGAAATAGGACTCATGATAGCTGTCTATTGGCATTTCACCCTCCTGCACCATTAAAAATGAGGCCATAACTCTTGAGGATGCATGGATTTCCCCCTCTGCACATTCACTTGCTACACATTATCACTGAGTCAAGGTGTAGACAGGGTTCTTCTCAATGATTTTTCAGTTACAGGCCTCACAGAATGGCTTCTAAATAGTTTCTAGATAGTTTAAAGATTTGTCCTTCATGAAATTCTTCTCATTCCTCTCAATCAAACTAGAGATGAGTGGACAGAAAGAGAAATTGGCTAGTGAAATTAACAAGTGTGTGTGTGCGCGCGTATAAGGAAATGATCTTCTTTGCCATAAGTGATAATCCATTTGTTATTTACAGAATGTAGAAAATGCATTTATTTATGCTCACACATTCTATAAACAAAAGAACTCCAATAAACGAGAGAAAGCAACTGCCTGTATCTTGCATAACACCTTCAAATTAAGGAAGCTGGCATGTCTTTCCCCTGTAGGGCTCTTGTGCATCGAGGCCATTACCAAACTCATGCTGATGCACCAAAAAGAAAGCAGCGAAGCCCCTAGAGCCTCCTTCTTTGCTTTGAGCCAATTGTCAAGGGTTACAAAAAAGACAGAAATATCTTCTTGATCCCTATGGTGTTAAATTTATTTTCTGAAGCGTGAGATTTGATTTCTCTTATTTCTTCAAGTAGAACCATTGATACAGTTTGTCAGGAGGGAGATAGGGTTCTTTTGCTCTTTGAAGTTCCAGGCGAGACTTTTAAAGCAGTACATTTTCCAGAGTGATAATTTTCTGGGTGGGGTAGAATTTTCTTTCTCCTGCTCTGCTTGCTGTTGCCTGCGTTGACTGACCTTGCTTTCCATGTAATCCTCTTTTCCTAAGCACTGGGTTAGGGGCCAGAGTTAGAAAGTGTTGTGCACGCATGAGAGATGATGAACAACATTTTGAACAACAAACATTCATTTTGTTGTCCTTTTATTATCTGTATTATATTAGGGGTAGGAGTGAGATGTTTTTGTTAAAATGCTGTTTTTTTCACAACCAGTCTGTAATCTAGAATGAAAAATATGCGCTTAAACAGCATGGAAAACTATAAAGGACAGTAGAAAAGACTTGGGATCACTGTGCTATGATTGGTGCTCAGTAGGTGCCCCTCACTCTCACTGTGCTGCTGTAATTAAACATACAGTTGTCCTTACCTGAGTGATTTGGAAATGTACATTGGAGTTCTAGCAAAACCTCGCTGGATTGGAAAACTCTTTCACTAGAAATTGTATTTATGGCCATCTGGTAAATTCTTTCAAAAATACCCTATCAAAGTCTTTATCTAGTTTCTCCCTGAGTTTCTCCCAAGACGGAAAATTTACCATCCTTTGGAGACAACCAGGGATGCTGTTGACCCTGTAAGTCATTGTTAGAATGTTTTTCTCATACATTAAGCTTAATCTGCTTCAGTTTTACTCCTGCCTCTACCAGAAGTAATGAGCCTCTCCCTTGTACACTGCATTATTAGATCTTCAGAACAAAATCATCCGTCTCTCACACATGTTACCACTTACATAAATGCACCAGCAGATATGATCTCATTTGACCCACATAATGACTTTATAGTATCTGGTATTATTATATCTGTTATAGATGAGAAAATTGTGCCTTCAAGGGAAAAATAACTTGCCCCAAACTGCTTAACTCTCATCTAGAACAATAGGGGTTCATATCTGATCTTTCTCTGACTCTCCATCTGGAGTTCTTGTCAATCTCTAACGTGGAAGCATTTCTAGACTCTTCACTGATTTTGTCATCATTCCCTGGGTGACATCTGACACTCTCACCATCTATAACATGGCTCACAAAATCAAGCACTCAGTGTGTGGCCTGCCCAGTGCAAAATTCAATGATCACTACCCTGAAGTATTTTATTTCTTAGACTTGCTTCACATTGAGGACTCAGCTTTCTGTCTATGAGATTTCTAACAATTCATGACTCTATTAAAATTTGACAATCAATTCTTAAATCTAAATTCTTTGCAAATATTTTCAGTTTATTCTCCCAATATTTGCATATTTCTTTTATTTTTTAACTTTGTTCTGTGTCTTGGGTTTATGGAACAGTAAAAATGATAAGCAATTTTATTTGGTATCTACTATTCAAGAAAACTCTCCAATTGCTTGCAAATTTACCTTCCATTCTCATAGTTAATATTCACCTCATCCAGGACTCAGTAGGCAATAACAGACTACTTTTTTTTGTCAAGGTCTTTAACGACCTTATCCTAAGTAAAAACTTAGAAAATTTTAGGCACTGCACATAGGATAGAGAAATTTGGTTAGCAGCGCTCCTCAACTATACTGCTCAGATGTCTTGGTATTCTGCCTACAGATAGAATGACCTTGTAGATTAAATAGGTAACTGAGATAGCGGCAAACAAATTGTAAATTTGTAGCCTACATCAAGTAAAGCATAAAAATACCTATCTGTCTTCTACTCAAAATTATTTATCACTGGACTCTTGAAAAGTGACCCGAATTATTGAAATCAATAACTTTGCACATGAGACAGATATTATTTGAAAAGAACCAGGTTTTTCATTAACTGGGCTGTTTTAATGCTACTTAGATGTTGGCGAGAGTACAGGAACATGCCACCAGGCCTGGCTGCCTGAGGTTTATCTCAATCTCTGAGCCTCAAGTGATCTTCCCACTTGGCTCTCCCAAAGTACTAGGATTCCAGGTGTGAGTCACCGAACCTAGCTCAATTTTGAACATGTTAATTGCCACACTAGAAAAATCATTTCTTTTCCTTTGGGAGATGAGTTTTTATTAGGTCGAGATAGCTCAAGAGACTTGTGAGTTACTTATGCTTCACAAGGCCCTAGGCTCAAAACTAGTGTAAGTTTAATGCAACTCACATGGCAGTTGATGTGTTAAATATACATAGGGATACTGTATAATAATTAAACAATGCTTGGTATTATTTATCAATGTATGCAATGTGGATTAAAAATAAAAAAAAAATTTTTGAAATGACACCAAATTAAGAAAGGAGTATCTCTAGAAAGGAAAAGAGGAGGAAGGTTTAAGGCTGGCTTTGGCCAAATCTGTAACATTTTATATGAGAGAGCCATGTGGCGCAACACAGCAAAATGGTAAGTGAGGGAGTGGTTGATATATGCATGGATGTTATTTTATGCACTTTTAAGTTTTAAAATGTTAAATAGTTTTAATGTTATATAGTTAAATATTTAATTCCATAGGGTTTTTTAAATATCTATAAGTAAAATACATATTGTGGGTAATTGTTACTGTGAATTTTTTGTGCTTCGTGTCTGGTTCTCTGTTCCTAGCATCATGCCTGGTGTGTCACAGGGCTCAGTTGGTGAACACTGGGTGAATGACTGGGTCCTACGGATAGGGGAGCAGAGTTGGCCAGAGAAAGGAGGAAAGCATGCAAAAATGTAATAAAATAAACTTTGTTTTTGCGGCTCTCTTCTTTAAATCCTTTTGGGAAAATGTTGCTTGTTTCAGCTGCGCTAAGGAGATTGGGCTGAAGGCATGAGCATCCTTTCCAAGGCCAAGCCTAACACAGGCTATGGGAAAGGAAATGAAAGGCTTGAGAGGGGAACTGAAACTCAAAGGAGAGTCAAGGCCACTTGGGCAAAGGCCCTCTTTTTGTGGACAATTTCCTAAACCCTGGGAATCTGTGGGTTTAACTTTACAAGGAGAAAATTTTCCATGTAAAACTAAACCCAAAGATAAACTTTTGAATAATTAGTATCATTTATGAGTCAGAGCCGTGAATTAGGGTATACTCTGTGCTCATTTTAGACAATTTTATGGTTCCTTAATTTGACTGTCTATAACTGGCTGTAGTGGACATCTAAGAATAATAGATATAGAGCCGAGTTTTCCTTCCAAGCAATGGCTATCACCCCTTACCTTGGTTCAGTGCATGTGGTCTGCCATGTGGCTGAGTCTTCTCCAAAGATCCCTTCTTATCTGTTTATTAACCCCTGTAAAAGACTTAAATGGATGAGCAACACACTGGTGAAACAAAGTAGCCTGTGTGGAGTGTGAGTCAATGGTAGTTAGTAGAGAATTAACCCTGATAAATCTTGGCTGTGTTTAAGGACATGTTTGGGGATACCCAAGGGTTTGTTGATCAGTAAAACCCCTAATGGTTTTACTTCTTGTCAGGATAGTAAGGCTCTCTATGCCAGTACAGGAACATTAACTTTGTTCATGGAGTATCAGCCCATGTGTCTTTGTACATGGATACATCTATCTATCTAAAACAGCCCATGTATCTTTGTTTGAAAGTGGTATGCAGCTAAAATTCAAAAATTTTGCCTAATGCATTGTTTGGAACATCAGCCAATCTTTTCACTTAGCTGCTCCAGAGGCATAGGCTGACTCTAACCCAGCCTCAGACTTACCAATGATAGCTCCATTATGTGTCTTGCAACAACTAACATCCCAAAGGAAAACTTGACATATCAACCATGAGATAAATCATCCTAAAGCTGAAATGTCATCTCTCTCTAGAAGAGCTAAATACCATGTAATTCTCCATTGAACCATTCATCAATTCTTGGCCACGTCCTTTAGAGAAGAGGTTCTAAAGAATATAATATGTGGAATCATTTCAAAGCATAAAATAATTTATGTATTAGAAAACTAGAGCCATAAAGGAGATTATTCAGCTAGCATATTCAGTTTTTTTTTTTTTCAAGGCTGTGTCATGAAACTCATGCAAATGTGATCACTTTGGCTTACATAGGCAGGTGAGCTAGGATAGGTGTAACTTTCTTCATGAGTCAGCATTTCTTTTTGTTTTTTTATTTGTTTTATGGAATTTTCAGTCTCAAAATAGCTATTGTTTTTATATGATTAGTGTATTACACATTTCTAAATGAAAGATGTTCTAGTTGGAATAAATTATACTGGCACAAAAGAGTTGTTACATTTTAGATTAATGGCCTAACAGCTCAAGTGCAGATTGGAGATATCATTACCTCTAGCTTCTTTATTTTCTCAGTAAATAAATCCCCATGAAGATTTGAGATGACCATTCAGACTTATAAAACCCATAAATAGCAAAACTCAAACCAAGTTTTCTTAATTACTCATATTTACAGTTGAAACTTCAAGACAGGAAGTCAGATTTCCTGGTGACATTTATATAGTAAATTGTTTTAGGGACTCCAACTTTGGAGGCAGGCAGACTTGCTCTTCAGTATTGACCTTACTGCTCACTAGATATATTACCTGGTGAGTGGCCTAGATTCTCTGGGACTTGATTTCCTTATTTATATAATTTACATGCATATAAATAATAACACTCATTCTAGAATGATGTTCCAAGAAGTAAAGGAGAATGACTCCATAATACCTAACTTTAGGGTTTTCTTTTCTCAGTAAATATAATCCCTATTGCAAGTTAGTCATCCATCTCAAAGAGGTCAATGGAATATTTATTTATTTACTCTTTTGCTCAATAATTATTTAATGTTCATAAAGATTGTACTCTGAGATGAAAAATAACAAAAGGCTTAGTAAAGACAACCAACTTTTTTTTGGCCGGGACTGGGTTTGAATCCACCACCTCTGGTATATGGGGCTGGCGCCCTATTCCTTTGAGCCACAGGCACCACCCCAAGATAACCAACTTTTAAAGAAGTAGAGTCCAAATTGGCAGAGAAATTCTTTAAATTGGCAGAGTAGATAGTTTAAGTCAGGGCTAGGTGCATTGATTTTGGAATCACACAACCTATGTTTGAAGCATAGTTCAACCATTTACCAGCCATGTTATCTCAAGTAATTATTCAATTGTTCTGGGCCTCATGTGTGTTGACTACAGACTATAAATCATTCCTGCCTCATAGGGTATGATGTCTAAATGATCATTTTATGCTAAATGCAAGTAATAATCCCTCAATAAATGTTTACTATATAAGGTATTTATACTTACTTTGCATACTTACTATACAAGTAGACTTACTTATAATAAAAGTATACTTTCTAAATAACAGTAAACAGAATATGCTTACTGGTCAATTTTATTGATTATTATATCTGTGGAGATTGAGGTGTATTTCTGTGCGAGAGAGTGGGTGCCTGTGTGGTAATTATCTCAGCCATCTAATGTGCTGAGGAGAGACATCCTTGGCAATTTAGTCCAAGGTACAGCAGTAACCCCAAACACATCCCAAGAGAGCATACCTTGGATAGTAAGCAGCAGCATAAGATCAAGAAAGAAAGATACATTAGGAAAAGGTAGAATTATTTAGAGAGAGATCATAATTGGGGTGGGTACTAGGAATGGAGTGGTGGTAGTTGACAAAGTCAAACAAGCAAAATAAACAAACAATATTGTGTTTTGAAAAAGTAAGATTGACTTGAAATTTTCATTAATTTAAATTGTTCAAGAGCAGGTCTAAACCACGTTTCATTTGTTTGGCTATATGCTGATTCAAAAGACATCTGTTGAGAGCAGGATTATGAAGATAAAGTTACATAAAAGTCAAACATGGCATCTGCTTTTATGACACTTACGGTATAGTGGGAATGGTGCTTCTTAGCTTCCACTCCTCAATCATCTACTTTTCCACTTGAGTTCTTTATTCTGTTATCTGGCATACTTTTCACAAGACAGAAGAAAATATTCTATATATATCTTGGATACTCTTATGATTAAATTGGATTTACCTATATTCAGTGTCTAATATCAGCATTAACTTTATACTAGTGAATACTGCCATAAGCATTTAGGTTAAAGAAATAGGAACATTGAAGGTGAAATACATTTGCAGATATTTGAGCTGAAGGAAAACTGTAACTTTCTCTTTGGTCAGTATTGAGCAAGATGCTTTTATACTATCTCTAAGAAAATTCTACATAAAAATTTTATGAATGAGTTTTAATGTTTCATTAAGAAAGTAATATAAGGATTTTCATGCATGTGAATTTATTTAAGAAAAAGAAATTTTGTATTAACAAAATGAGATTGTATAAATTCACTTTATAGTCCCATAGGACGTTTCATGGCGTTACAGTTTGTGGTTGTTGCTATTTATGGGAGTTATTAACGTAAACATTGGAGGAGAAAATATTCACTTTAAATAAGCCAACATAATAGAAGCATGATCAATATGCACGACCAAAACGTATGGTCTGGAAAGCTTTATTGGAGCTGGAAGCTTTGATTATCACAGTTACCAAATTACAAAGCAAGCAGGTAAAAAATTCAGAGAATAAGAACTGTCTTGTGCACATAAACCACATATATTTCTTTTCTTTTCACAATACTCTGCTTCTTTGATATTCCCAAGATAGTGATAAAATCAGCAGTGATTAAAAAAAAAAACTTTAACTCTTAAAACAGCAAAACATCATCTTAGATTTTTAAATGCTTTTGTAGTTCACAAAGAAACCAAGGGATTTTATTTTTGTATTTTATTTCCAGAAACCTTTATACTACTACTTCCTCAATAAATAAGAATGTTTCTTTTAAATGTGTTCCAATCAAACTATACTACACAATAACATTTACGAATTTCATCTTATAATCACATATAATACACACATGAATAAAAGCACTTTTATTGAAAAATACATGCTATACAATTAAATAGAGTTAGTCTTAATTTACTGCTTCTTTAAGTACAACTGCTGAAACCTTGGGAAAATTACTAGATTTCTAAGCCTTATTTTTCTCAAATGAAAATAGGTTGGTACTAAGCAACATTATTGCATTGTTTAAACCATTAGAAATATGGTTTTAAAAGGCTAGTAAAGTGCCTTCACAAACAGCAAGGTTAAATATAAGGCAGTCATGAGTTTTAGGTTTATTGTTAATATATAAATTTAATAGGTCCTTGTGTCCATTTAGGTAAAAGCAAACGTGAATGAAGAGCAGGTCTGAGAATGTGATGCCTGCTGGAGCTTCTGGTTCGATATGGTGCCTGTCTAGGGACTTTATTTTTTAACGGAAAAATTATGCCTGAAGACACAGAAGAAAGTTAAAATATAAGATATTTCAAAACTAAGAAAGTGTAATTCATTTCATTATTTGGGATGGTACATTCGGGGGTATTTTTTTGATGTTGAAATTTAATTTACAGAGTTTCATTAGCAATGGCACTCAGTATCCAATGCATGCTTTGTTTGAGGACACGTAGAATGCCTCATTTCTTCTCAATGTCATGTCTAGCCTAGTGTCTGTGCTTATTAAAACAAAAACAAAAACTGGACAATGTTTCTTTTACTGTACAGGTATTCAAGACAGCCAGAATAGAAAATCTCTCCTGAACCAACACCATCTTTCTCTTTCACCACGCTTCTTTCTATGCTGCTTTCGATGATAGTGATTAGAATTTGAGTGCGATTGCTGGGGGTGGAAGAAGTGGGAATATCAATGGTTATTGTGACAGTCCAGGGTGATAGTTTATATCCAACTTACTAAAACAGAAAATCAGTATTCCATGCTTAGCCACTGTTACCATCATTAATTAACATTTTGCCCAAAGTTGTGGCCACAGTAATAGAACACAGAAGAAAAATGAGAAAAATCCTGACTATTAGAACAAGAAAAGCGTAACATTCTGGGCACATAATAGTGTTATATAACTAAAATGTCCTGTAGCAGCATTATCCTATATAACTTCCTGCCATGAGGAAAATGTTCAGCTAGTGACAGTGCAAGGAGGTAGCCACTAATCGCATGTGGCTGTTTAGCATTTGAAATGTGGCATGTGTGACCAAGGAGCTGAATATTTTATTTAATAGTAATAGTAATTCATTTAAATTTAAATTTAAATAATTTAAATGTGCTGAAGGGTTACTATGTTGAACAGCATAACCCTAGCATATTACTTAAATTCCTTAGAACTAAAAATGAACATCCAGCCGAAGGGCTGCTATAATATCAGTATTTTTAAATGGTTTTTTCCATACATCATCATTAAGCAATTGAAATTATAACTGAAACATTCATTAAATTCATTACTGCATTAAAATATTCAAAACTTATCTGATATAAACTCTAAATAAAATAAATAATTCTCCTACGACTATTAAAATTAAACTTAAAGTTTTGAGAAAGAAATTTGAATAAATGAAAAGAAAATGTGACTGAATATAAAACCTGGATATTGTAAACATGCCAGTTTCAGTGAAATGAATTTTACTCAAAAGTACAATAGGATCTTTCTTGGGATTTAATTAAAAGAGTTAAGGCATATTCAGTATAGATTTGCACAATGTATTACCTCTTACTGTAGTAAGATTATAGGACTCTGTCCTTGGAACTCAGGCCTTACAGCTAGTTGCAGGGGCATTCGAGAAATAAATCTCTCTCTTTTCCCACAGTCCTGGAATCTGCAACATTCCAGAGTGAAAGTAAGAGGAAGAAGTGCAGTTAACTCAGGGTAAATGTGTAGCAAAAGCAAGTAATAAAAGTGGCTTTGTAAACTACTGAGCTAGACATATTTATCAATATTTTCTTTGTGTTTCATGCATATAGCTTACACTAAAATGCATTCTAAAACTAAGTATTATACTAGTCTCTACTGGTCCAAGAAGCAACAAACTGGTTATTGGAGCAGAAAGTAGCCCTGAAATAGACCACAGAGGAAGGGCAAATGGTATTTCACAACAGGGATTTAGGGAAATACTATATGTCAATTGGTACATCGATTCACAGCAAGCCAAATTTACTAATGACTAAAAAACTATCAATAAAAGTAGTATTAAAAAAAAAACAAAGAAAATATTTCAGATAAAGCTACCTAGAAATTCCCTAAATAAATATAAATTTAATGGACATAAAATTAAGAGAAATGACTTACGTATAAAACAGGAGGTTAAGCTTGATTTCCTATGTAGACAGATGGAGAAATGTAGATAAATATATATAATTCACACAAATCAATAAGAAAACAAATTTCCAATAAAAACATGCAGATGATATGAACAAATTGTAAAAATTAAGTATAGAATTTATGACTTACTAATAAGAATTATGCAAACAAAGAAAGAATTATATCTTTCTTTTTAAATATTTTAAATGTACAAGATTTTTCTTAAATTAATACTCAAGGTTGAAGGTGTTTTACCAAAACAAGCACTATCATAATTGTGGTAGTATAAATTGGTAGACATGCTTTCTAGAAGATAATGTATCACTCAGTATTAAGAATAATAGATGTAAAATGACATTCAGCTGGTCTTTTGGGAGGACAAGCTTTCTAAGAACCATGGCCCAATTTGTCCATAACCTGATGAAGAAAGTCCCAGTACTGATGAAAGATGCTACAGTGTATTTGAAGCCTTGGCTGCCACATTTTATACTACACCAAAGTTGAGCTCTTTTCCTCTAACCCCTGCTGAGATGCCTATACTCTTCAAAGCCTGAAAGAGATAGTTAATACCATTCAAACTGGTAGCAGCAAATAGCTCACAGTTAAGTAAGCTGCCCTGAATGACTAAGGGCCACTAACTTGAGGATGTAGTTTTAGTATCGACAACTCATAGGCAAGTGCACTATCTTTGGTTATAATGTTTGAAGATCAAACTTTAACAACTGTTTAAATTTGATTTATCTTTTGAATATTTTTGGATCATGTGTGATCAAGGTGCTATCTGAATGAAATAAGATGTGTCAAATATTTTTTAAAAGGAATCATAAAAGTATTATTACTATTTGTATCAGTAATTCAACCTCTAGAAATCCACCTCAAGGAAATAATTAGTAATTTGGAAGAAACTGGGTATAGGATTTTTACTGCATCATTTTTAAAAGTGAAGATTACATAAGAAAAAAACAATGTAAGTGTATGTGGTGGGAAATACATACAGTGTCACTACCATCTAAGAAAATATAGTCATTAATTAAAACCAGGGTTTTACAGAATTCTTAAAACCATAGGTTATTATTTGTCATGAAACAGATAATGAAAAAAGAAAGACCAATAATAGTCCATACAAACTGAATTTAGAGAAACATACATAGAGACAATAAATTAACTGGGTTAAAAATACAAAAAAGTATTTACTCCTGGGTTTTTATTTACTTGAAATGATGTATCCTCCTCCTCCTTCTTCTTCTTTTGGTAGAGACAGGTCTTATTCCATTTGCTCTTATTAGATCATAGTTGCTTATCTAAAAATGTTGAATTAAAAAGAATAAATGAGATATTTCAATTTAACAATAACTAGCACTGACTTCTTTCTTTACTGAAATGGACAGAGTAGACGTTGTATTTAAAAGCCTTTCTCCTTAGTACTTTTTGAATTTAAACTTTGACTAGAAAAGTATAAAGAATAAAATATCTTATTACTATAAATTCCAAAACATTGTTAATTCTTTTTGGTTTTCATTGGATTACACTGAATCAATGTGTTTGTCTTTGAGTTACTTATTGTTATAACTATTGTCACAAAATGACATTTCTTTTCAGATTTTATTTATTTATTTATTTGCAAAAGAGTCTCAGTTTGTTGCCCTTGGTAGAGTACTGCTGTGTGATAGCTTACAGCAACCTAAAACCCTTGGGCTTAAGCAATTCTCTTGCCTCAGCCTCCTGAGTACTGGGACTAAAGTTCTTTTCAAATTTTAATAATACCTCTGACCAGGATCCTTCCCACCTGAGTGGCTCTGCAGTTTGGAGAAGACTGAGGGATCTATAAATTGACCATTGGATCCTGCAATTCCTCTACTAGGAGTATATCCAAAAGACCAAAAATCACTTTGCAAAAAGGATATTTGCACCAGATTATTCATTGCACCTCAATTCGTAATAGCAAAGTCATGGAAGAAGCCCAAGTGCCCATCAACCCATGAACGGATTAATAAACTGTGGTAACCATGAAATACTATGCATCCTTAAAAAAGATGGAGCCTTTACCTCTTTTATGTTTACATGGAAGGACCTGGAACATAGTCTCCTGAGTAAAGTATCTCGAGAATGGAGGAAACAGTATTCAATGTACTCAGTACTTCTATGAAACCAACTTATATTTACTCACACTTCCTTATGTAAGATAAGACACAACTATAGCCCAGGATGAAGGAGAGAAATGGAGTTGGAAGGGAGGGATGGGGGGAGGTTTAATAGAGGAAGGGTAAAAGGCAGGACCACACCTATGGAGCATATTGCAAGGGTACAAGTCAAATTTATCAAATGTAAAACATAAATATCTTAACACAATAATCAAGTAAATGAGGCTAAAGCTATGTTACTTAGTTTGATGTAAGCATGTCAAATTGTATAAAAAAAATACATTATACCCCACATATGCATAAATGTATTCATGATCTATGTGTATATGACATAATAAAAAAATAAATAAATAAAAGTTTAACTATTGAAAAGAAAAAAAAATTAATAATAATTGGCCAAACCAACTAATGACAGGAAATCATTATCATTCACCTTTCTAGTCCTAAGTTGACTGAAAACAATTAAACATCTCAGGCAATTCTTGGAGTCTACAAAGAGAAAAAACTTTTTCCCTAAAACTGATAATCTAAAGGATAACAGATTTGAACACAGGTGCAAGATAGAACAGATTTTACAATGTATTCTTTAAGAGTCAAGAATTTACTGTAGAGAAGGCAAACTCCAGTGAACACAGGCCAGGTTGGAACTTACTATCTTACACTTTCAAAGTTGTTTTTTTTTTTTTTTTTTGCATTAATATAAGGTGAATATAATTAGCTTACATTGTTTGCATTGTAAGGTAAAGTCCAAGTTGTAGTTCAATCCTTCACTCAAGAAGTGTACCACGTTACTTGACTTTGTACCTGTTAGGTGGGAGCTTACCCAAGCCACTCCCCTCTTTTCCCCTTGAATTTAACCGTGTTTTTCTCTCATGTGAGGCTGTAGTTGCTCATCTACTAGTTTCAGATTAGTACTGAGTACATGGGATGCTTATTTTTCCATTCTTGAGGTACTTTACTAATGAGAATATTCAACTCAATTGAGGTAAATAGAAAAGATGTAAAGTCTTCATTTTTTAATATCTGAATAGTACTGTATGGCATACATGTACCACAGATTACTGATTCATTTGTGGGTTGATGGGCACTACCCAACTCCTGCTATGCAGCAAATTCCACCCTCCTTCTCTTTCTATCCTATATTTTGAGTTATTCTCTTAGCATCTCAAGAACCCTGGAGGCGTGCAGACTACTAGAAATCTGCTGCCAAATGTGGGCTTCCCACCACTGCAGAAGACACTTTCCCTGAGAAAGCAATTAGACTTAAGGATTGTGTTCTCCAGATTTATCAAGTCAGCTGTTCAAAAGTTATTAGGTTAACACAATATAGAAACTTTGCCTTTGAGCACAGATGACTCCTGAGCATGGGGTATGTGAGGGTAGGGTAGAATTGTAGACATAAATGCATTCTTAGTTCCTTTTGAGAGATCTGGTAATTTCTTTTATAAATCTTAAAAAGGAAATATCACTTATTCTAGAATATAGAATATTTTTGTTCCATTTCCATGATTTCTTCTATGCAGTATAATGGCCAATGTTTATATTTTACTGGAGAACAGATTTTTCTTAGATCATTTTCTCATAATTTCTCTTAGCCATGCTTGCATGAAGGTTTTCCTAACAGGTTGCTTCCTTGAGGGTGGAGAGATAGGCACTGACCTTAGAAATGTGAGCGTTTGGAATTGAGAAGAAAGAACAAGACTAAAAGGAAAAGATTATTAACCTGCTTTGGTGACTGCCTCTGTAAAGGCCCCAGGCACTCCAGTGAACAATGGCAAACATAGCGGTGGCTCCTCTCGGGTCAATACGCACAAAGTTGTGCCTTGATGAAAGAAGCCAAAATGGTACTCGGTCTTCAAATTAAATGGAGAACAGGGCTGAGGTCCAAGCCATGCTCCATTTTATAAAAGAGAAGTGATTGGGGATGAGGAGTAGGATGAA
The DNA here is from genome assembly GCF_000181295.1 of Otolemur garnettii. Taxonomy (NCBI): domain Eukaryota; kingdom Metazoa; phylum Chordata; class Mammalia; order Primates; family Galagidae; genus Otolemur; species Otolemur garnettii. Next base: position 11,415,949 of record NW_003852397.1, on the reverse strand, counting down.
AAGATGAAAGGAACTAGCCATAGTTCTGATCACGAGGTGGGTGATCCAATGCCACTAGAGAATTGGAATGGTAGAGAAAGTAATTCAGAATAGTTACAGTTAAGCTTGCATAAAGACTTTGAAGAATACATAGTCACCCCCATAGACTAGCTATTGTTTGGGGTCTAGCCATGCTGGTGACTTGGGCTTTGTCAATAAAAATCATTCTAGATGGTAAAGATACTGAAGGTCTAAATCACCGTTGCTTTCAGCTGGAGATGGTGGGCTTGAATCTGTGTAGGTAGCCTTCAGAATATCTTGAGGAAAGTTCTTGCCAAACATTAGCAATTAGAGAGAATAGAAGGAAAGAAAATTAATATTTACCAAATGTACCACAACAAGGTACTTGCACTGCATTAGTTCACTTAATATAGTAAAGTTATGAAGGTATTGTTACTACTTCCATTCTATAATAGATGGGATGAGATTCAGAATGTTAGATAATGGCAAAGACATCATCTAAGGCTTAGCATGTCATGGTTCCTAAATCCACACTCTTGGCCTCATGTTATGATGCACTCACAGCCCATGGTACAAGGAGAGGAGTCAAAAGTGAATGAACCCAGCATACTTTGACATACATGACATTTGACTAAATAGAATTGGTGTAGAGTGAGTTGGAAAGTCTTTAGTGCCTTCTGCAATCACAATGAGTAGATTACTGAATCATTTTGTGTGAACAGACATCTGTATGCAGACCATTCAGTATTACAAGCCCTTCAGAGAATTCTGAGAGATGATAGCTTTTTGTCTTCCTGATGGGAGGAAAGCTGGATGAATGCCCCCCTTAAATTACCCTATAAACCTGTTGCCTCAAAAGTGCAAGATAATAGTTATAAACTTAAGCTTGAGTCAGTTGCTATGAAGAAAAAAGATGAAAACATAAAGACTCTTCTTTTAAAAGGAGTTTAAGAATCGAAGTTATAGTAAAACTATGCATGGCTCTTTGCAGGCCATTAAGGCACAGAAGAGTGTGCAGATACCAAGTGTGAAATAGAGACAGACAGAAGCACACGAGATTAAAATGCCAGTTACGGGAACAAATGACTTGACAGCGGATTACATTAGAATATAAGGAACAGAGGGGTTTGTGCCCCTCAGGGTGCTGGAGAGAGCTATGAAAGTCTTTCCCCTCATTTGTCAGTCTGAGTGGGCAAATCAGATACTAATCACTGTTTGAGCTCATAGCTTGGGGGTTAGCAGATGATTGCCTTTTCACTAAATACCGAGGAAGCTCTCAATTCCTGTTTCCTTTTTGGTCTGAGAAGAGGCTGGCCCTTGAATACGTTTTTTTGTAATCACTATTTTTCATGCTTAGTATTTACTCATTATTTTCCCAAAAATGTTACCAGAAAAATTAAAATCAAATTGAGGCTACTGAGGGCAGAATAATAAAGGATAAAGAATCAGGCCTTCATACAATTATTTATGGAATACATATTATTCACTGAATGCTATAATAATTAGTAGACAACAATCATTCATGCCCTTATTGAACTTATAGTCTAATTTTATCAAATAACCACAGGCATAAATGCAAGACTGCAACTATGGCCAGGGCAATGAAGAAGTAGGGGTGCTTATAAGAACACGTATGGCCCACCTCTTGGGTGAAGGACTCATATACAACTTGGACTTTTCCTAACAAATGCAATCAATGTAACCCAATTGTATATACCCTTATATTAATCCAAAATTTAAAAAAAATCAAAGAAAGAAAGAAACTTCAAAAAAAAAAAAAAAAAAAGAACACCTAAAATTTAAATCATCAGGTCATCAAGAAAGGCTTCCCTAGGACATGGCTTTTAGGTGGAGAGGTTCAGTGTGGGGTCTAGTGGGCCTTATTTTGAGCCACACTACCTCACACAATGGCTGAGGACCCATGTGGTTACTTCAATTTGAATTTAAGGTAATTAAATAAAGTTAAGAATTTAGTTCCTTAGTTGAGCTATCCTCAAAAGTTCATGAGCCACATCTGGCTACCATATTGGAAAGTTTAAAGAACATTTTCATTATTGCAGAGAGTCCTAATGAATAGCACTACATTTGAGATTTGGTTTTATCCTAAGAGCAGCAGGAAGTCACAGAGAATTTTCTTGAACAATGAAGTGAAGAATAATATGACCAACATGCATTTTAAGAACTTGTTGGCTGCAGACAGTTTAGTTGAGAAAGGCAAATTTTACATAGGTAGGCCCCCTAAGAGACTATTACAGCCTCCAACAAAGAGGTTATAATAGTTAGAATGACTCAAGTGGACAGAATTATGTGATTTTAGGTAATTAAGTAGTTAATACTTAGTGATGGATTAAATTTGCAAATTGGAGAGGTTTTCTGCTTTGTTATTTTCTGGATGGTGGTATCATTAGCAGGAGGACCACTGGGACTGGGGCCGTATTCTAGAGAGGAGCATTTTGTCTAGGGCATCTGAGCAGCTGAAGATGCCTAGAAGCAGCTGGTACAAACCACTACCTCTGGATGAATCTCTAATGGGGCCAAAAAGAATTTCAAAACCTGCCTTTAAAGAAACAAATCAACACCATTGACAACAAACAACAAAGAAAATGCCTCTCTGTCTCTTTCTTCCCACCCATTTTCTGTTTGACCTCTTCCAGCTCTTTATTTCCTGGCCACCTCTAGCCTCTCCCTTTTAAGAGTTTCTTCAGCTTCGAGTGAGGTTATGAGATGTGTAATATAATCCTGTTTAGGTTACACTCTTTATAAGAGCTGGACATTTAAGTGGCTGAAAGCATAGCTAACTTATATTTGAGTGCTAAATGGATTGCTCATAATGCCACTCCCATGATTTTCTGGATATTGATATAAAGACCAAATCCTAGGGAATTTCCATATTTGGTGCAACATCTCCTGGTTTTCCATATTTGTTTTTCTGCCAACACTGTATTGTATCCCTGGTATGAGAAAAATAAGTAATTTTCTGGTCTAAAACTTTTGCAGTAAGCTGTTGTCTGAGAAATATCTTTGGAACTGCCTAGCGCAAGGGTAGATGGTGTAGAATTCTGCTCCATAACAAAAGAGACAAAGGCGTGCTAGGTTTCTTGGCACAATTTTAAAGGCATAATTCGTCAACATGTCTTGATAGTATAGTGGTATATTTTGATGGTATCTGTGTGTTGCTCAGAGAATTTCAAAGTAGCTTTAAATTTTCTTAGCCACAAAAAGCTTGTCAAAGTCTAAACTACTACAAAAATGTGAAAACAAGCATTCTCGGTGAATACAAAACGCTTACCAATTTGGAATAGGTTTTAGAACACAAAATGCAGCATTTCTGGTTGAGAAAATATACTTTCTGCTATTTCACTGTGCTCACTCTGTCTCTTGCTTTGTTATTTCCATCTGCTTAGATACACTCTAAATTTCTCCCAGTATTTTGTTAGTGTCATTGTGATATAAAGTTTACTTCCCTGAATAATTACTTTGTTACAAATATAATGGAGAAATGGTAATCATATACAAAACAAATTTTTGCAATCCTATTTTAAAAGGGGGAGATTTACACTCAATTAAAAGAAAACATTTTTTTACCTTAGAATGGCTTGATTTTTTTATTCAACATGTTTATAGGAAACAGAATCCACACTGAGGATTTACAAAAAAAATCTAGACTAATCCTTTCATTTCATTTATGTAAGTACCTAATGCATTTGGCATTTGTTCTAAATAATCTGCTTAACAATCTGGTGATCTGGTGACATACAAAAACATTGCCACCTCTTTTTAACCCTAAAAAGGCAAAATGTAGGCCAATTGAATTTGTAATATCTGATAAGAAATTAGTTGATAAAAGTTACTGGAGTAGTTAATAGTGCCTGTTGAACATTAACCAATTAAGTATAACACTAGAAATACATGGCATTGCATTGATACTATAAATATATGTGTGTTATTTATGACTAAATATTATTCTGCAGTCATAATTTTTTGTGTGTTTTGAAACAGTTCCTTTTTTTTCTTTTGCATTTTCTTTTTTTTAAATTTCAGGGTAATGTGAGGGTACAGACTACCAAATCACAGTATTTGAATTTGTTAGGTAGAGTCCCTCTTGTAGTTATCTCTTGCAACCCAAAAGTATGCCCTACACAACTACATAGTGCCCATTCAGGGGGAGCACCCCCAAACCCTCCTTCCTTCATCCCCTCTCCCCCCAACTTGAATCAAAATGATTTTTTCTCCTGTGTGTATGAATTAAATCATCTACTGACTTAGTATGGAGTATATTGGATATTTGCTTTTCCATTCTCATGATACTTTACTGAGAAGAATAAGTTTCAACTCCATCCAGGTTAATACAAAAGATGTGAAGTCATAATTTATTTTTAACATTCTAAGATTCGAGAAATTAGTGATCAGTGTTCATGTTAATTCTACCAACAGTGAACCCAACCCCCCGAGTCTCTGACAAACTAAAGTTCATCCTAAGATATTTTATCTATAATAAATATCAAGGCTAGAACACATCTTATTTACTTTTAATGACTACATTCAAAGATAACTTGAAATTTTAAGAAATTAATCTTAAAAAAGTCTGAGATAGATGATTTTAACCTTATTAAGGTACATAAATCCAGAAGTGGTTACTTTTCTTTTTTTCTTTCCCTTTCTTTCTTTTTCTCTTTCTTTCAATCTCCTTCCTTCCCTCTTTCTTTCCCTCCCTCTTCCTTCCCTTCCTCTGCCCTTCCTTCCTTTCTTCTCTTTTTTCTTTTTCATATTCTTTCTAATTGACAAAAATGTTTATGTTCGTGGTATAACATGGTGTTTTGAAATATGTCTACATTGTAGAAATGGCTAATACAAAATAATATGCATTGCCTCAGATACTTTTTTGTGGTGAGAAAAGTTTAAGTCTAGTTTCTTAGCAATTTTCAAGAAGATAATACTGTTATTAACTATAGTCACTATATTGCACAGTAGATCTCTTGTATTTACTCTTCCTTATCTATTTGAAGTTTTATATCCTTTGACCAACACCTCTCTGACTGCCCCTCATATCCTCTAGTGCTTGAAAACCCCTATTTAATTATTCTCAGCCTCCCTGGGTTCTACATTTTTGGATACCACATTTGCATGAGATCACACAGTATTGTCTTTCTATGCTTGGTTTATTCCACTTACCATGTTGTCCACCAGGTTCATCCCTTATGTCAAGAATGACAGGATTTCCTTTCTGCTGTTGGTGATTGTTTTTATTTCTAATAGAGCCCAATATTATTCTCAGCATGGCAGATTATACAGATGACAAAAAAAAGACAGACAGACAGATAGAAGAAAGGAAAGAAAGAAAGAAAGAAAGAAAGAAAGAAAGAAAGAAAGAAAGAAAGAAAGAAAGAAAGAAAAAGAAAAGAAAAGAAAGAAAAGAAAAGAAAAGAAGAGAAAGAAAGAAAAGAAAAGAGCCCTTAAAAACAAGAGCAGCAGTTTAGCTCTTGGTTTACAAGGTGATGAATACTATGTCCTCTTAGGTTCATTACATATTTTCCCATTTTGATTTAAATGAGGAAAAATATAGCCATGGAAATCACCTACTATATTATATATCAGTAGTACACAGACTTGACCTTGCCCCAAGAAGCATGCTTTGGAAAGTTGAAATGTTCTTAGCTAAGTAATAGACATTAGTCATTATCTTTAACTCAGTTTTCAGATAAACAATAAATCTCTTCCGATTTTATAGCTAGGAGTTAATCCAGTGGTGTGGTTATTATCAATTTCAAACCTTTTGGGGTTTTTAATTGTTCTGCTCAAATGAAAAGCTTTATGCGAGCTTTTGTTACCACCCAATTAATTCTCAAACCCAATTAAGATAAAATCATACAGAATAATCTTCTACTTATTACTAAGTATGTAAAATTTTCCTCCACTACTTAGTTCTTTTGACCCACCATTTACAACTTATGATTAGTGGCACACCAGCCTTACAGAGGACAGCTTCTTTGCTTATTAGCATTAATGGACTCAGGAAAAAGATACCTACTTCAGTTTTCTAATTCAAATTACATTGACCATTTCCTACAATTTGAATAGCTCTGTAATTGTTTATATTTAAACACTGGACTTCACATGATTAATATTTGTTTTAGCATCACTCTTGCTTGAGAACAACGTGATACTATAACAATACGATCTGATTAATCTCACTTTGGGTTGGTTATCAGTTTCATTCATAAAATCTTCTGAGAATAAAAACATAAGCATTAAAAGTAACTTTTATATTTAAGTTTGTAAAATAAGTTAAAGTTATATAAATCATATTTCCTACTGTTTGGGTTTAGGTAATTGACTTATATTTTTTAATTTCTGGATAACATTTTAGATATTTTAAAATATCCATTCAAGTAGTATTTTGTATAATATAACAGAATACATTCTATATTTTATTAGAGTATTGCATACTCTCTATAGTCATAATTTAAAATTATTTAATTTTAAAGGTATTACAATATTGTTGTGAAATTTAGTGCTCAGATATTTTTGCAGTCTCAATTTAAAAGTAATTAGTCTTATTTATTTTAGAAAATTAGCAGCATTCGAATTTATTTTTATGCTTTATTTATACAATTGAATTCAGTTAAAATATTTTTAAAGAAGCATTTTTTAAACACAAAACAAATTAATGAATTGGTGTTCATGCAAAATTCTGAGAGTAAACCATACATGCATTAGCTCTTTGAATTAATTTACTGGCATAAACATTTGAAATGGCAATAAACTAACTCGTGTTTACATCTATTTTTTAATGCTTTATGTGTATGAATGTGGTAGCTCTGGATTCCCATTAGACGAGCCACTGGGTAAGGATGCATGGCCCTGTAAAGATTTATGATTATCAGCATATTTTCATTCATAGAAATGATTGCATTTAGAATTTATATACTGGTGTGCTTTCTCCATTAATGTCTACTTCCTCCCTAGATAGAAGGAAAAGTACATGTTTGTGTTACTCCAAAGTATCTTTAAATCCTGATATGATGATTATTACATAAGATTTTTTCGGTGAGTATTTGTCAATTGAATGAATGGATGGATTAGTGGCCAATTAGAGGGAATAGGGTCAAGAAAAGATGTCAATATAAGTTTAAAATTATTCCTGAAAACAGTTTACTTTCAGAATCATCAGTACATATAATCACAACGTCAAATATTTGTTGAAGGAATATGATTAAAGGTGAACATATTTTTTGATAAATGACTGGACAAGGAAGAAAAAAATTTAAATGTCAAGAACATTGTAGCCTTCCTTGATTTGAATTATGCTTTAGAAAACCATGCTAATCAGAGAGGATCTTAGATTTCATCATAAAGAAACATAATACAAAGCTCTGTGAGATTCTATTATATCTAAATTCAATAAGTGGTTTTAAGAAATTGCTCTAAAAAGTTTTTGAAAGGTTACCACATGGAGAGCAAAGAATTGATGAAATAGAATGCCACATAGTATGCAATAAAAATTCTGTTTTCTTGACCTTAAATCTATTGCTCATGGAGTACTCAGCATATCTTATAAAAGCATTGCTACTAAGGCCTTTGTGAGGGAAATTTTCTTTCATAAATTCATTTGCTAATGGCCCCTCCTAGTAAGGCAACAATAAAAACAGTTCTTGGGAATTCAAATTTGACTAAATTGAAAAGGCTCTGGGCAAGCATCCTGCCTCTCCTACCAATGGTTTCTTGACTTTTAGAAAATGAAAATGAGCTAAAGACTCGAAATTTTATATTTCTTTTAGTTCTCATGTTCTGTATTTATGTTTGGTTTAGATAGAGGCATGGGTTTTTCTTCCACAAACACATAGAGATATAAAAGTTCTTTGGATTTGCAGACTAATAAATATCAATATATTTGGGGGAGACTGTGGGCTATATCATCCTCTCAAAAGGTTCTAATTCAATATTATGTATATATATGTATATATATATATATATATATATATAAAATATTTATTGCTTGGGGACCAAATATTAGGAGCTAGGACTAATACAACTTAACTACTTATTAGCTGTTACTTTCCAATACATAAAACGGTGATGATCATGACACCAACCTCATAGATTTGTGGCAAGGATCTAAGTATATAAAACATTTGGAACAACATTTGACATGTGATAAGAGCTCAATAGATTTTAATTATTATTTTCATCATGGAATTTTTTAAATAATATGTGCCCTCTAAACTGTCCCTCTGTTTTTGGACAGATTTTAAAAACTAATGGCTGGGCATAGTATGTGTAGGTAGACTAGGCTACTTAGGAGGTCAAGGCAGAAGAATCACTTGAGCTCATGAATTTGAGGCTAGCATGGGCAATGATACCTCAGGTCTCAATAAAATATAAAAAATAAAATTGTTTTAAACACAAGGAAAATGTTAATTTCAAAATAACAGTAGACTCATAGAGTGAATAAATAATAGGGCACATACAAATAATGTACAAATGAGTAGACTTTTTAAAACATTATATTGGAGTAGAGGGTAGAATCTGCTCATTGTGGCAGTGTGGTCATAAAATATTTCCATGAAGAGGATCAATTTTGCCTAGGGCTGGTAAAATTAGTTTAAAAAAATGCCAATATCTTCTTTAGTTAGAAATTTATTGCAAATCTTTGTTTACCTACAACTATATTTTAGTCTGTATCCAAAAGTATTTAGACAAATATATGAGTAGAAAAAAGTGTGCAGCAAAGGTGTGATGGAAGTCTACTCTAGAGAAATATTCTTCACAAGCTTTTACCAAAAAAACAAGAACAAAAATAAAAACAAAATCTCAAATGCCATTTTTCTGGGAAGTGTCTAAGTAAATTCTTTTGGAGCCCCTACAAATACTATATTTTAAGTGTGGGACAAGTGTTCAGCGCAACCCCCCTAGAAGGTCTCTGAGGGACATGCATAGGGAGAAAAATAAAAATAAAATGACGCCTTATTATTATTTGCAGTTTTGGGCCAGGGGCTGGGTTTGAACCTACCACCTCCAGCCCTTGGGACTGGAGCCCCACTCCTTTGAGCCACATGTGCCGCTGTGGCACCTTATTATTAATGTAACTCTCATTAGATCCCATTAAATCACACTTCCTTTTGCTCAAAAGCCCCATCCTAAATCTCAGAAGTCACACCCACTAGAGTCAGAAGTCAGACCAGGGTCAGAGCCAGGCAGAAAACATCTACTATGTCATCTAAGCCAGCACAGGCTGTTTGTTGTGGATTTTCTTATTAGAACGTTCCAGCTTCAGTGGCGCCTGTGTTGGGGAATCACAAGGAGAAATAAAAGTCATGGTCTAGTGTAGGCTTCCAAAGTATGGAAGGAAGAAAAATCTGTCATTCTGAAAAAAATCTCCCCAAACACTGGGGCTAATCAGGGCCCTGGGGTCTAAGCAGTACTTGGTGGGACTTTTGAGGAGCTAGGAGTAGAAGAAACGGAGGGTGGAGGGCAAGATGAAGAAATGATCTTGCCTTAGCAAGAAGATAGACGGTAAAGTGGTGAAAACAATCACGCTCTGTGGTCAAAACACTATTCACTCCACTTTATTTACCAAGTGGAATCTAGGAACAGATTTGATTGAATTGGTCGCCAAGGTTATACAGGTTAGCTGGTTCAATGACAGAGAAGGGTATAGCTATGGCACATGGCTCTGCAGATCAGCTGAGTGAGAGGCTCCTGTCATGGTAGAAAGGGACTCACCACAAACTTCCTGCAAACAGTAGCAGTTTATTTCAGAAGTCAGTTAAAAAATTATGGTCTTTTTAAACCACCTTCTCCAAAAGCTAAAATAGTGAATAAAAGTGCAAACCTTTCAGCATAAAATAAAAAAAAAAGGAAGAAAATGGCATATTTATGACTTCTCTTCAAAAATCATTATTTTTCTGGTTCTAATTTCACTCCTCCCCTCAATGCATACTATTTTTTTATGAAATTACCAGATCTACCACCAAATAAGTGCCAGCCCTGAGCATTAAAAAAGAGAAAGAAAGAAACAGAAGAAGAAAAGGAAAACCTGCCAACATTTTGAGGAGAAAAAACTTCCTCTTAAACCTAGGAGAAATTAATCGCACTGTCTAAACTGCTGATAACAGTGAGAAGAAAAACACGCTACTTTCATTATTTATTCAAAGCTGCCAAAATGGCACTGGAGACATTGATCAAAAAAATAACTACATTTGCAATTTAAATAACAAAATATTTCATTTTTAGACCTTCTCCTTTTATTTATCAGGCAAATTCATTTTGCTTTTCAGGTTGGCTGGGTTGATTGCTCTCCCTTCATAATGTACTATTTGGAATGATTTAAATGCTCTTAAAAAAATAGAGAAAAGACAAATGGAGTATTTTTTTTTAATTGCCCACACACATTGGTGTGTTTTGACATACAATTCTTTGCTTGAATTTATTGTAAAATTTTATTTCAAATTGTAAGCTGTAGAATTTGGAAAGGTGAAGAGGGGAGGAGAGGGAAGGATTTGACATGAACATGAAGTAGGATGTCTTTCCTAGAGAAGGCTTCATGGGTTTCATTTTAATTAACCTGCTTCATTTTTATTGTTGTATTATTCAGTTTCACTTTATGGTGCCACTTAGACAGTAAACTTTTCACACATCTGCAGGGACTGATAACAATGGGTTTAATTTAAATTAAAGCTATCAGTGCAATTTAAAGATACTGGTGTTACTGAGAATATTTGCCACAGTGGTATATATCAGCGCGTACTCGTTTTTCAAAAAGTCTATAGAAATACTTGTGGTCATGCTTAGAATTTTTACCTAACTTTACACTAAACTGTTCAGTAATGTAAGGATTTTGAGAACATTAAGAAACTAAATAATTCTTGTTAATTCTCAACTAATTTATTCCAGCTTCTGTATGATTAGACTAGTCCCGGGCTATTGAAACTACACTGGATATGAAAGTATAATCTTAATTTCCAATGAAATGTAAGAATTTCAATTATGTCATAAATAGAATTATTAAAGGCAGTAATCAAGAAGGTACTTACTGAAACACAGGAAGCATATTTTTCAGAAAAATTTGGGAAGGGAAACAAAAAATAGCATGGGCCTATAAAATGGTTTCAGGAAAAAAAATAATGATCTGACTGTGGTCCTCATACTTTCCAGACTGTGTCACATACAGCTGAACTTGTACATCATCTGCAAGTTCTCTAAGTTCCTCCCTCTGGTTATATAACCCTGCATCACATTAATATTAATTTTTTCTGAATTTCTTCACCCTCACTGTTTCAAGCAGATATTAATTTAATTACTGTTTTGGATTTTCTTCAAATTACCTCTATTCCAAGGCGACGACTATGCTTTTCACTGTTCTGGGCCCCACTGGATTTAATAAATTGAAAAAAGTGAAGTAGATTGTAATCCCTAGAGTACTTGTTAAACACAAATTAAAACAGGAGTGTCAGGTAACTGTGATATGTGAAAATAATCAAATGACCCAGAAAAACATATCTCATTAAACAAGTTAACAGTAAATTTTAAAATTTATTTAACTACAATACACAAAAACATTAGTAACTAGAATCCAGAGAGTAGTAAATTACATTGCACAGTGCACAAAAATAAGAATTTTTAGTATTCATTCATTTATTAGTTTATTGATCATTCACTAAGTATCCATTATGTACTAGGCACTATTTTTGGTTTTGAGGAGTATGTGTGTGTGTGAAGATGCTTGATAGAAAAATAAAGCAATGTATAGGCAGAAGAAAAGTTAAGGTGTTGCAAATTTTAAGTAAGATTTTAGGAAAGGGCCAATCAAAAGGTGATAATTGAGCACAAATTCAAATACAGTGAAAGAACAAGCCAAGGGAATATCTGGGTTAGTGAATCAAGTGTTCATCATACAGGGTGACTATGATGCAAAAGGTACAAAAGATGGAAGAGTATTCTGTTAACAGCAATTTCAGGAGATACCAAAAGCAGTAAGTTGTGGGTTAGTGAAGATGAAAGGGGATATCTTTTCAGGTGAGAGGAGGAAACCTGGAGAAGCCTGGAGAGTGACATAGAAAATGGATTGACAGGAAGCCAAGTTACACATCCAGAAGTCATGGAAGAGCAGGGAGGACAAGTGGCATCTGACTTGGTGCGGAGGTGGAACAGGTAAGTGACAGGAGCACAAGAAGAGTGCAAGAGGTGAAGATCATACGGCTTTTCTAATAGACTTTACTTGTCCCTCCTCAGTGCTGGAAATTTTTTTGAATCTCTATTCCAATGTTTTGTCATTAAATTTTTTTTGAGATATATAAATTTCTGAGATGACTGATCAATGAATTTTTATATGCATTTACTTCTGTGTCATCACTAATCAAATCAAAATATAGAATATTTCCAGCCCCCAAAGGCTCTATTGTGACTTGCAATCAACACCTGCCCCCAGGAGTAGCCACTATAATATCCTAAACTACAGTCCCTTTATCGGTTCCGGAAGTTCACATAAATGGAACCATGCAATATAGACACTTCTGAGTCTGTTCACTTTTTGCAGTATGATGTTTGTAAGATTCATCCTGTTGTTTTTATTTCTATTTTGTTGTTTTACTGCTATGTGCTGTTCCATTGCATAATGTAACATAGCTGGGTTATCTCATTTATCACTTAAAGGTATTTGAATTGTTTCCAGTCGTTTGGGTTGCTATGGATATGCTGCAATAAACATTCTCATTTATGTCTTTTGATTAATATAAGCAGTCATTGCTGTTGCGTATATGCCAAGGAATGGACTTGCTGGCAGTTTAGGAGATGTTGCTTGTTTTCCAAGATGGTTGTATAAATTTAAACTCCTACCAAGAATGACAAGAGTTCAAATTGTCCCACATTCTTTATATTGTGTATCTGTTTTAGTTGACATTCTGTTGAGTCTATAGCTGTTATCTCCTTGTGATTTTATTTTGCATTCCTCTGAAGACAAATAATGCTGGGTACCTTTTCATATGTTTTGTGGTTATTTAGTTATCTTTTGCAAAGACTTTGCTTGGGTTTGGGGGCATTCCTTTACTTGGTTGCGTGAAGTTTTCTTTCTAACTTATAAAAACGATATTTATATTTTGAGTGTGGCTACTTTGACAGAACTAATTTAAACGATGTCTAATTGTCAATCCTTTTTTCTATGGTTAGTATTTCTTTGTTTCCTTTTTAAGACTTTTTTGTCTATTTCTATACCACAAAGACATTCATTCTCCTTTGTTTCCTTCTGGAAGTTTTGCCACTTTAGCTTTTACATTTAGTTTTTATGCTCCATCCTGAATTTCATGGTTGCGTCTGGGACAAGGTAGGAGTCAAGATACATTTTTCAATATAGATGTCAAATTGACTCACACCATTTATTGGGGGAAAAACCTCACTATTTTTTTTTAACTGAATGAAGTGGTGATGTCATAAACTGTGTACAAGTGTGTTTCTTGGTTGTCTCTATTTTGATCCACTTAATCTATTTCTTTTTGCCAATACTGTAGTTTTATGTCAAGTTTTTATAGATGATATTTTAAATCCTCTGGCTATGTTCTTTTATATTGCCAAGGCAATTCTAGTTCCATGGAATTTCTATATTAATTTCAGAATCAGGTCTTCAATTTCTATGAAAATAAAAATTTAAAAGACAAAGAGAGAAAACAAAAGCCCTGCTAGAATTTTTATAGGTAATGCACTAAATCTATTGACTACTTTAGACAGGATTGATTATTTAATGTTCTAATCTATTAGTATATCATATCCTTCCATTTTATTTAATTTTTCTTTTAAATATTTTTCAGTTTTCAATGCATAGTTCTTATCCATTTTTCTTTACACTTATTCCCAAGAATGCAATGCTTTTTGGTAATCTATAAAATAAATTTATTTTTGTTATTTCGTTGGGAGCTATGTCTTGCTAAATGTATGTATTTATATTTTGAGTTTGAGAATATCTCTAAATCCACATATAAATTATTGCAATTATAACTTATTTTGAATTTTCTACAAATAAATCAAGACCATATAGTGGAAATTTACTGTTTTCCCTCAAATTTTTATGACCTTTACTAATATTTTTCCATCATTTGGTTATGAGATGTTATTCTTTCCATGGTAACACTAATTTCTACCATTTTGTTTAGGATTTTTGTGTCTGCATTATGGGGGGAATTATTGCTCTTTAATTTTCTTTTCTTTTAATGTTATTATCAAGTTTTTATACCAAGGTCATGTGATCTCATGAAAAAGTTAGAAAACGTTCAGTCTTTTGTATTCTTTGAAAAAGTTTATATAAAATTAGCCTGATTTCTTTCTGAAAAGTGTGGAGGAATTCACAGGCAAAGTCATCAGGACCTGAATTTTCTTTAGGGGAAGATTCTTTTGTACTAATTAAACTTCTTTCATACATTTCAGAATATTTATGCTTTTATTTTTTGTGTTAATTATGGCAAATTATGTTTTTCAAAGACTATGTCCATTTTATATAAGGTTTAAATGTTTTGGCATAGAATTGCTAAAAGTTTATTCATGATTTAATACTGAAAAATCACTAGTGACAGTCCCTTTTTGGTTTTATTTTGGCTATTAATTATTCATATTTTCATTTGTTCTGTTTCTCACTAGGGTGTGATGCATGTTATTAATTTTTTCAAGAGCTAGCCTTAGCCTCTGGCTTTATGGGTGTGTTTTCTTTTGTAGATATGCCACTTCATTTATTTTTGCTTCATTTTAATACATTTATGTTCTCTAATTGTTTTGAGTTTAATTAGATGTCCTCTTTCCATATTCTTGATATTGAAGATCAAATGATTCATTTTTAACTTTTCTTCTTTTTCAGTTTGTGCATTAGGAATATAAATTGTCCCCTAAATGTTATTTTACTGACATCCTACAATTTCATCACTCTGTCATTTTAGTTAGTAATATGAAAACTCTATACATCTTTAGTATATATTTGTCCATAATACAAAACTACTCTGTAATTTTACTTCTCATATATGACTTCTGCTTGCTTATAATTTCTGTTCTCTCCTTTATTGGCACCTATCAGCTTTGGGATCTAAGCACCAATTAATTGCTCTCTGCCTCTGTCTTGCACTCAGCATCCTGCAAGCAATTTTCACAGCACATGTTTGTCAGGTTCTTAGCTACTGAATATTAGATGCATTTAGCCTCTCTGCTTCTGTATTGGACACACATCCCTGAGCTCGGAGTCAGAGAGGAGTCAAATACTGATTCTCATCTGTTATTCGGCTACGTTTGTCCTAACAAAGTGACACAAACTGGGTGGCTTAAACAATGGAAATTCACTGTCCCAGATCAGGGTGTTAGCAGAATTAGTTCTCTCTGAAGGCTGTGAGACAGAATCTGTCCCATGCCTTTCCCCTACCTGCTAGTGGTTTTGGGGCAGTCATCAGCATCCCTGGCTTGTAGGAACATCACCCCAGTCACTGCTTTCATCTTTCCCTGGTGTCCTCCCTGTGCGTGTGTCTGCATCCAGCTTTCCTCTTTTTATAAGGGCATCTGTTACATGACCTCATTTTAACTAATTTTAACTGTAACAACCTTTTTTCAAAAAAAAGTCACATTCTGAGGTATTGGAAGTTATAACTTAAAAATATGAATTTGGCAGGGGCACAAGTGAACCCAGAATACTGCTCAGAGTTGGTAAAAAGGAGAAAAGGTCCATGGCATCAATCTTGAATTTTTAAATAATTATTGTTATTATTTAGCTTGTATTTTATAAAAAATCTTTTAAAGATTAACTCAAGTATCAAAACAAATGCATGAGGATTTGTGTGTGGGGTTATTATTTATTAGTTTCATTTCTTTTCCTTTAGCCTCTATGACCAGGATACTAGAAGTCTAAAAACTACATTTCTCACACTCATTACCATGTGGCTTCCTATCAGGTTCTGCCAAATCATCATTAAAGCGGGATTGGCAGGTAGGGTGCACTATATGTTTAGTCTGTTTAGTGCACATAAATATAAATATAAAAAATGGAACCAAAATAAAGCAGAAACTGCTTTGAAGTATATGAAACAAAATTGAGTCTTAGAGGGCAAGGAGGGTCAGAATGTGACCCAAACTGGTGAGTAAGAGAAATGTGGCCAGTATCTAAGAGACAGCTGAGCAGCTCAAAGGCACTTTGTAGCTATGACAAATGGGTATCACCATCTATGATACTGGCAAGTGGGAAATCATACTCCAGTTGAAGCATGTTCATTTCTGTGATAGAAATGGATGTTCTCTTGAAAATTGCCAGCTACCATAATTTGCTGGATGATTTGACTTCCTTCTACTTTGCTGAATAATCTACTTCTAAATTAACAACCTCACAAAGATGTATATGATAACAAACCTTTAGTTGTAGAATTACGTACTAGTTGGTAACAGAAGAAAAAAAAAATCAAGCATCTGGCTTCTGTAGCAGGAGTCATTAGAGTAAAGAATCCTGCCCCAATCAGGGAAGGATTCAGATACTAACAAATTTAAATGAAATCCACCAAGATGGTCAAAGTTTGAAAAGTTTGAACCAAGTATTTTGGCTCCCAATCAGAGACAATATATATTACCAATATGTTGGCTACCTTTTTTGTTGTTTGGTTATGCACACATTTTAAACTTGTAAGAATTTAAAATTATTTATGTTGCTTTCAGAAATTTATTAGAAAATTTTTCTTATTCAACAATTTAATAATTGTTGATGCATATTTGGCCTGCCAGAATAATTTGAGGTGTAAAATGTGTCTCTTTAAATTAAGCAGTATGTGTTTTCTTCTTTGACATGAGGTGAAAGTATAAGTTGATCGTGTCTTACGTTTGTGAATAACCAATTTTCCCATCACCAATTAAGTGATTTTACCTATGCATTGATAATTCCTGAATCATATTAAATTTGTTCATTTAAACAAATGATATACCACAGTATAGGCCTTTGTCTGATACTTCTCTTAAATAAATCTGCATTACTCAACTATGCTGGTACATATGACTTCCCTTCAATAGATGATGTAGATAAAAATTTATAATTATATAAAAATTTAAAAATCTCTAAAATATATTTCAAGACTCATAATGCATAGTGTAATAATGGATCAATGTAACAAAATGTATTTAAAAGTAACTCTGAAATTAGTAAACATTTTATATTATTGCCCTGAAGAGTTGAGAGTATTACATAACCTAAATGAATGTGTGTAATTAATGATTTCTTTTAAGGATAAGGAAAAGCAAATTAACAAAGTCCCTAGTTCTCGTGATTTGATTGACTGAAAAGCAGTGCCAGTGATGGGGAAAGTCTGGAGAAAATTTAAAACTAGTCTGCCTGCCGTGGATTGTCAGGTGTTTTAAAGGATTGTGGCAGAAACCTTCCTAGAGTGGGACCTCTCCTGCTGGACCTCATTCCCAGATTTCCCATAAAATGATGGTGGTGACTCCTCAACTCCCAAGAGCAAAGTCTAAGAAAATGGAAATCTACAAAATGTACTCAGAGCAGGAATTAGTTCAGCTCTCTAATGAAGCGCCTGCTAAGGAAGAGAGTGATTTCACAACACTCTGAAGAAAACTGGAGAGAAATGTTGTGCCAAGGAAATTTCCCTTAACCCTATTGATCTATATCCAAGGAGGGTGAGAAATACTTGAACAAAACCATGGGGAAATAGGACCAGCTCACCTTTAAGACCTTGTTATTTTGACTTTATTTTGCTCTGAATCCAAAGCATTGCAATACCCCTAGATATCCCTACCTGCTATAGCACTGAGGCCCTGACATTGTTCATCTGGAAAACTTTGAGGCATGAGGGGAAAAGAAGCCATGCTAGGCCAGCTGGAATGTAATGTACTCTTCACTTGTCTTTCAGAGAAAGCAAGTCAATTAGGAAAAATCAAGTGTAACTAACTTAGTAAAGGAGCACACCTCTGTTCCTTAGGACCTTAGTGCAGGGACCCATACACAATAGCAGGAATCAAAGGAAGAGATTGTTATTAGTGGCAGATTTTGGACACTCACTGATATGTCCATATTATATAAAAGTTAGATAACAACTATTATTTATACATGTGCGTATCAAAATCTCAGTCCCCAAAGAATTTAAAACAATTACCATTCAAAATAAAGGCAATGACTATCAAATTGTAAATTGATTAAATTATGACAGTGTTTAAAATAGCTGTCAGAAGTAAAACTCTTGACTCCCTTCATCTCTATATATTCTATCTATAAAGCCAAATTGCCTCATTGGTCATTATAAAGTAACAGAGCTGTTGAGTTATAAATCCGTTGACCTGGTCAAGCTCATTTCCTACATTCTAGATTCTGTGCTCGAGAGTTACGAACCTCTACAAATCTTCTAATCATATAATTCTACTAGTAAAACTTCAGACAATTAAAGATTTAAACTTAAGACATGAAACTATGAAAATACTAGAAGAAAGCGTAGGGAAAACACTTGAAGAAATCGGTTTGGGTGAAAACTTTATAAGGAGGACCCCTCGGGCAATTGAAGCAATGTCAAAAATACACTTTTGGGACCTGATCAAACTTAAAAGTTTGTGCACAGCCAAGAACACAGTAAATAAAGCAGGTAGACAGCCCTCAGAATGGGAGAAGATATTTGCTGGTTATGTCTCTGATAAAGGTTTAATAACCAGAATCCACAGAGAACTCAAATGTATTAGCAAGAAAAAAAAAACAAGTGATCCCATCCCAGGGTGGGCAAGGGATTTGAATAGAAATTTCTCTAAAGAAGATAGGCACATGGCCTACAGACATATGAAAAAATGCTC
>NW_003852397.1:11354827-11396756 GCF_000181295.1 Otolemur garnettii | reverse complement strand
AAAGTATCTCAAGAATGGAAGAAAAAGTATCCAATGTACACAGCCCTATTTTGAAACTAATTCATAGCTTTTATAGGAATGTCATAACCTAACTATAGCCTTAGAATATGGGAAGGGGAGGGAGAGGGAAGGTGAGGAGGATGGATAGGGGAGGGAGGGTGATTGGTGGGGTCACCTTTATGGTTTACCTTACAAAGGTACAAGTGAATCTGTCTAAAAGCAGAGTATGAATGTCTTAACTTAATGACTAAGAGAATGACATGAAGGTTATGTTAACCAGTTTGATGAGAGTATTTCAAAATGTATATGAAAACAGCACATTGTACCCCATGACTGCATTAATGTACATAGATATGCTAAAAGAAATTTTTAAAAAAAGGGAAAAAAAAACTTCAGACAAAATTTTATGATAGGTTTTATCAAATCTAAGAAAGTAGTCAATATAACATTGCCTTCTTAGCAAAGACAAATGGGACAAGATACTATTTCTCTATGACTTATTGTTTAGAAAACATTTCTGAACGCCTCTCATAGTGTTTAAAAGATTGTCAAATTAGAGTGGAAAATTGGTTGAAAGAAACATGCTTAGGTTAAACTTTCTGTCACTTTTGTTATAGAACAACCTGTTTATAACCTTTCAAAGAAGAGAGCTTTGAAATTGTTTGTAATATAATTATTTGTCTTATCCCAATATTTAAAGCAATATTTAAGGGAATGCATGTGTGTGTTGCTAAGGTGTCCCTGCCTATTATGTTATAGGTTTCTCAATTACCCAGAGTTTTAGAGCATTCATTCTAAATGTCTAAACACAGCAAATGCCTACTATGTATGTCAAGAATATGGAGCACATTTTGATGTTTACTACATAATCTTCTTTTCTTTCCAGAATATCATTTTCTCTGTTCACAAGCTGTGCATCTTATATTCTTCTTTCTTCATTCTATGCGCAGATGTTATTGTCCTCAGTAGAACTTTGAGGTAGTATAATTATTAGGATATTAATTTGTGACTTTTTCTCCCTCTCCTTTTTTTTCTTACTTCACCTATATCTTATCTTTCCCAAGATTTGTTGAGAAAATATTCTTTCAGGTAAGGCAAAAATAAAAATGTGTATACGACCCCTTTTTTTCTTGGCTTTTTGCTTTCTAGCAGAGATTAACTAAAAATATAATGTTTAAACAGAAACAGAAATACATGGTTTTGAGACATGCACATTGGGGAATTAGGGAGCTTGTCAGAGGAGAAGGTAGAGGACAAAATCTCCATTGTAGCAGAGATGTAGGGAAACACTAGAGTGCAAAGGACCATTGTAAGCTTGAATCAGGAATATGTCATTACTGACTATAAAGTCCTAGAGGTTAGAGGCCATTTCATCACTTTTCTCACAGAAATTGAAGGCCCATTTTCTATATTTTCATGATCTCCTGGATTCCAGGCTGTGGATAGGATACAAACAGGATCCTACTATGACTAAGAATGGATTATAATTGATTTAAACAAAAATGTTAAAATTCATTAACATTTCAGTTTGGGCTTCAATTAATACACAAAGTTCATCTTCTGTCACTAATCATCAGTGAAGTTAAAAAAACCCATTTTCCTTAAAAGAAATTTGTTTTGGAGAAAGCCAGTATAGGTCTAATGTAATATCAAGAAATTTCTAGGAGTGGTGCCTGTGGCTCAAAGGAGTAGGGCACTGGCCACATATACAGCAGGTGGCGGGTTCAAACCCAGCAGCCCTGGCCAAAAACTGCAAAAAAAAAAAAGAAAAGAAAAGAAAAAAAAAAAAAGAAAAAAGAAAAGAAATTTCTAGGAGATTATCCAAATGATCAAAGAAAATTTAAGAACTGTAGAGATCTGATTGCCATGTAGATAATCCATGTAGTAAATCATTTTGAAAACAGAGCTGTATTACTCTGTAACATACTGTAAACATACTGTATTATATGTCAGTATTTCACTCTCATATCAAAACTTCGGTTACAAAGAGACAAGTCTTCAGATGTTCTCTTGAAGTGTTAATCTATCACTAGGTACCATTTCAAACAGTAATATACAGTTTACTCAATATAAAGTCTTGGATATTTCAAATGTCATGTATTTGACAATGATGAAAACAGAAAGCAGTGGAAGTTGGTGTGAAGCTTTTGTAATCGACTTGGAAGTAGGTTACCATTGGAAAGGATCTGCATATTTACAGGTGGCACACGTATTAGTCTCCTAGGGCTGCCTTGTAGAAATGCCACAAAGTGGGTAGCAGTGGACACTGGCTCACACAGTTCTGGAGGCTAGAATTTTCAAATCTAGATGTCATCAGGGACATGCTGTCGCTAAAGGCTCTAGGTAGGATTTTTCCTTGCCTCTTTCTACGTTCCACCAGTATGCAAAAGAGAATTGCACTGGACCCAGTTAAATAGGCAAAGGACAGCTTTATTCAAGACTATTGAGATAGAAGTAAAAAAAAAAAAAAAAACTTATAGTAGCAAAGAGAGAAGAAAGATGGAACTTAGCTCTGTTGAAACAATGCTGAAACAAAAGGCCTGAGAGGGTTTTTTTTTACTTTGTTTCTTTGTTTGTTTTGGCAGAGTCTCACTCTGTTGCCCATGTTAGAGTGCTATGGCATTAGCCTAGCTCACAGTAACCTTGAACTCCCGGGTTCAAGTGATTCTCTTGCCTCTGCCTCTCCAGCATCTGTAACTATAGGCACTACCACAGTTCCTGGCTAATTTTTTCTATTTTGGGTAATTTTTTCTATTTTTAGTAGAGATGGGGGGGGGCTCCCTCTTGATTAGGCTGGTCTTGAACTCTTAGCCTTAAAGGATTCTCCCACCTCCCAGAGTGCTAGGATTGTGGGTGCCCAGGCCTGAGAGTTTTTAAGCCCTGAGGTGACCAAGTAGAAAAGAACTAGAGCATGTTCCTTAGGAGATGGTCAATGAGGTTAAGCTATCCTGTTTGCTAACTGGTGCTTATCACCCTTCCATGGGGACTGGTAGACAGGGCAGTATCTAATTACATTTCAGAGGGTTAATGTCCTGGTCCTTGTGAAAGATACTCCTAGGTTGTATAACTGGTAGGAAACTGTAAAATTTATGTCACAAAGTGTCAGAGAAAGAAATTTCAATTGTAAGGTTTTTTTTATAAAGTAAATGCTCTAAAAGAAGGGAGGATAGAAGGCTACAATTCATAATAAACTTAACATTTAGTCAAACTAAGGAGATTATAAAGACCATCTTTGTCAGTAGTTGTTGGTAGTCCTTAGAGCTTGCTTCTGACAAATCTGGTAATTTTTACCTCGTCCTCACATGATCTTCTACTCTGAGCATCAGTTTGTTTCTGTTTTCTTAGTTATTGGATTAGGACCCATCCACTCTAATTCAGTATGACTTCATAGTAACTAATTATATCTACAGCACCCTCCCTCCAAAAGGGGGACAAATCAATGTATTAAGGGAGATATGCATAAGATTGGGAGAGTCATCACACAACCCAGTACACATGGAACTCCATAAGTGGACTTGAAGACTCATGAGATGAGCAGAATAAACATCACCTTAAACAAAACTGACCTTAAGCAAAACTGACCATTTGCTCCTAATGTTAATGTTAATTAGCAAACTCCTTCCTAAGCAATATCCAACCACTGACCCACACATATAGACACACAAAGTCATGAATATTTAAGAATATATATCTAAGAGAAAATAATGGCATTATTTTAAAATTTCTTTATAATTTTCACACATATCACTGAGAATATATTGCTATCCAATACAATTTTATATAAGGAAAAATAAAAGAAAGAAATTTCATAATAAAAAGAATAAATGAATGAAAGTTTTCTTCTTTTCCACTGGCATTGCCACTCACTATGATTCTTCAAATAATTTTATAATTATGGGAGGTTCTGGGAAGATGGCTGACTGGTAGCAACCCTGGTCAGAGGCTCCTGAGCAAAGGAAGAAAAACTGGTTGGAATCAGAATCTATGAAGCCAAAGACGGGGTGCTGAGCCCGGAAAGAAGTTTGGCAAGCTGTAAATCCAAGGAAGAGCATTTAAGAACACAAAATACAGGTACAAAGCAGGCCCTAGGACTGCTTGCTAGAGCTGCACACCTCCCGTGGGCTGCGGGTGGCTGCAGAAGAGCCCCCTGCTCTGGACAGGCACAGAACTACTTGCTAGAGCCTTGCGCACTCCTGAGGGCAGCGGCAGAGGAGTCCCGCTCTCTGGGAAGGCCCAGAACTGCCTGCTAGAGCCGCATGCCGCATAGGCTGCAGAGGAAATCCCGGCTCCAGGGCTCTGGGTAGGCCCAGAACTGCTTGCTGGAGCCGCACGCCTCCTGCAGGCGGTGGGTGGTTGCAGAGGACTCCCCTGCTCTGGGCAGGCACAGAATTATTTGCTAGAGCCTTGTACACCCCACAGGTGGTGGTAGAGGAGTCCCCTACACTGGGAGGGCCCAGAACTGCTTGCTAGAGCCACGCACTCCACTGGCGGCAGAGGAGATCACCACTCCAGGGCTCTGGGTGGGCCCAGAACTGACTGCCTTGAAGAGAAATTTTTCTAAAGAAGATCAAAGCATGGTCTACAGATATATGAAAAAATTCTCACTATCCTTAATCATCGGAGAAATGCAAATCAAAACTACTTTGAGATATCACCTAACTCTAGTAAGATTAGCTCATATCACAAAATCCCAATACCAGAGATGCTGGCGTGGATGTGGAGAAAAGGGAACACTTCTACACTGCTGGTGGGAATGTAAACTAATGCATACCTTTTGGAAAGACATCTGGAGAACACTTAGAGAACTAAAAATAGACCTGCCATTTGACCCTGCAATTCCTTTATTAGATATATTCCCAGATGACCAAAAATGACATTACAACAAAGATATTTGTATCAGAATGTTTATTGCAGCTCAATTCATAATTGCCAGGTCATGGAAGAAGCCCAAGTGCCCATTGATCCACGAATGGATCAACAAACTGTGGTATATGTACACCATGGAATACTATGCAGCCATAAAGAAAGATGGAGATTTTACATCCTTCATGTTCACATGGATGGAGCTGGAAAATGTTCTTCTTAGCAAAGTATCACAAGAATGGAAGAAAAGGTATCCAATGTACCAGCCCTATTATGAAATTAATTTATACCTTTCATATGAAAGGTATAACCTAGTAACAGCCTAAGAGTATGGGGAAGGGGGAGGGAGAAAGGAGGGGGGGTATGGTTGGAGGGAGGGAGATTGGAGGGATCACTTCTGTGGTTTATCTTACAAAGGTACAAGTGAATCTTTCTAAGAGTAGAATATGAACGTTTTAACACAAGAACTAAGAAAATGACATGAAGGCTATGTTAACCAGTTTGATGGAAATGTTTCAAATTGTATGTGAAAACACCACACTGTACCCCAGAAGTGCATTAATGTACATAGTTACCATTCAATTAAAAAAATATATACATAATATGCTAAATGATAAAAGACAAAAAAAATTTTATAATTACATATTTTAATCTACTCTTGTCTTTTTAGAAAGTCTATGCTTTACATGTTACTTCTTTTTTTTCTTATAATTAAAGGCTTTTATGAAAAAAATTATTGGAGTTTGAGATCAGCCTAAGCAAGAGCAAGACCCCATCTCTAAAAAATAGCTGGGCATTGTGGCAGGATCAGGTAGTCCCAGCTACTTGGAAGGCTGAGGCTAGAGGATCTCTTGAACCCAGAAGTTTGAGGTTGCCATGAACTATGACACCATGACACTCTACCAAGGGCAAAAATATGAGAACCTGTCTGAAAAGGAAAAAAAAAGAAAGAAAGAAAAAGAAAACTAACAGATTTTGTAAACTTAATTTAGTTATTATATGTAAAAATATTTCTATAAGAAAAAACATTAAAATAAAATTAACTTTAATCATGTGAAAAATTCAATAATACCAAGTATAATACATAGCTATATAAAAATGAGGGAAAACTATAAATCATATTTGATGTAAACCAAAAAGGGTATTTATCCTCACATACATTAGGAGCCAATGTAAAACATATTTAATTTTCATTTATGATGTATATTTAATTGGAATTAATTTTCCATGGAAAATACATTGCTTATTGTAGGGATGCCCAACTCACTGCCTGTGGGCTGTGTGTGACCCAGGATGGCTATAAATGTGGCCCAACACAAAATCATAAGCTTACTTATAATAATTTGATTTTTTTGTGATTTTTTTTTTTTTTGGTGCAACTCAGTTGTCAAGCTATTGTAGACCACAACATCATGTAGCAATGTCATGTAAAATAAACATTACATGTATACTGGGTTCTGTGGTGACTCCCTGTGCTCTTGCTATTTTTTAGCCATGTGTGACTTCATTTTATAGTGATGTGTGTTTTCCAATATGTTATCTTCCAAGCACAGGCATAGTGACACCATCAGATGTTACATGTGCTCTCAGTGACTTGACGAGGCAGCAATTATCAAAACTATATCAAGTGACCTTTGCAACATTAGGTGTTTAATGTTATTTACAAGTCAGGTGAGCATTCTTATTAGATTACTAAGGGTACTTCCACTCGTCAGTGGTGCCTCACACATAGTAGCTCACTTTAATCATCCCTCTGCCTTGAACTACATTGGGAAGGGTCCAAACCTTGCTTTCTATATTCCTGTCAATTAATTTTCATAATAAAATTAAATATAGTTCTTTATCTATCATTCTTTTAATATTAGAATAACTTCTACAATATTTCAAAAGAAAATGGAACCCTCCAAAAGAAAAATGACCAATAAAGGGAGAGTGTTCAAAGAAAAGTGGACAAGTTGACTACCTTTTTATGGAGACAGCAAAGCATTCTGGTTACTTTGTAGGGAATTCGTGCAAGTATTCCAAGACTATAATTTGATAAGGCATTACATGCAAAAACATGCTCCCATTCCAATGCGTATGAAGGACTGTGTCATAAGGACAGAATAGCAGAACTGAAAAAATAATACATAATATTTTAAATATGGCTTTTATTTAAAATTTCTGATAATGTTTGGGGTCAGAGATTTACATATTTTAAATATTTATTACCTGTTATTGTATTCTCTCATGAGTATTTAAAGTAACCATAAATACAGTGGGGGACTGAATAGCCTTTAACAACTGGCTTAGTGTTATTTATACTATAACTTTGATGGAAAAAATAAGTAAATAAAGCTAACGCAAGTGTAAGATTTGCTATCATAAGGGGACTATCTCAAGTAGATAGTGAGAGTCCTATTCTCAGAACTTGCCTGCATCATTGATTCCAATTCTGTCTAGATTTTAGACGAATATTGACAAAGGAGAAGTTCTAGAGGAAAGTCACCAAGATGATTATGGTTTATAAAGAATGATCAAAATAACTGGGAAGGTTCAATTTTGAGTAGAAAGTGGTTAAGAGCTGAGGGAACTTGAAAGTCAGCTTCTGAAACATGGGCAGATACCACCTAGAACAGATGTCAAGTATGCGAGTGTTGATCTGAGAGGCAGAGAGGCAGAGCCATGGCTGAAGGACTCAAGGAATAGGGAGATAGGTTGTTAGTAAATGGAAGGGAGATCTATTTAATGGTGAATTAAATATGAAATACGCTTCTTCAGGAAATATGAGTTCATGTCCTTGGATAAAAGTCCCTAGGAAAAGATACTGGTGAGAGATGACACCTTTGGATGTGTAGTTGTACCTAGTAATTGTAAATTCCACTGGAACACTAAGAGATTGTCACTTACTGTCCACATTCTAGAGTTCTTATTATTTTCCGATATTAATCCATTGTACTATTTCTTCTCAATTAAGTACTATATGCAACATGCATTTCTAAGCCTCAGGAGATACAGCAGTAAATAAAGAAGGAAAAGCTCCCTTGAAGCTTATCCTATTTGGGAGAACTTGGAAGACAGAGATCAACAATAAGCAATCTATAACAGGAAGAAATAGAAGTAGGAGAAAGCACCCCTCATATTGGCTGGTGGAAACCTCCATGTCTGTCTCTGGAATGATTCTGATGTGACAGGTGCTGACTGCTGCTGTGAGGACTGCTGTGCTCACCTTCTATTCTCCTGGGCTCTGTCTGAATATCTGAATTGTCTCTTCACCACCTGTTTTGGATCCATCCCGATGGACTTGTCCTGCTGATGCCTGGCAGATACTTAGGTTCTGAGCACTCCCGGTCTTTGGTCTGAGGACCATCTGAGTTCCTAATCTGACAGCACAGATGGGTACAATTACACAAACAGGTAATGGGGGTTGAGGTGGGACATGTTAAAGCCAAGAATGTGAAAGCAATCAGTCAAAAGTGGCTTCTCTGATTAGAAACCTTACTCAAAGTTAGTAAAGCACTAAATTTCAAAGCATGGTGTGCAAGACACCTACATCCTCCAAAATACTTATTTTCAATGCATATGCCTTCTCCCAAAATTCATAGTGGAATTTTTATGAGTAAGGACTGTTAATTAACATTTTGAGCAAACTGTTCAGTGATGTGTCATATAAGTTTGAAAACTTCCATATCTAAGGATAAGAACTCAACCAACAAACATGTGAGTACTTTTAAAGGGAAACTTGCCAGAAATTTCAAACATATAGAATTTCTGCTTACAAGAGCTATAGAAAAGAAAATGGTAAAAGAAAATGAAGGAAGGAAAAAAGCAAGGAAGGAAGGAAAGAAGGAAATGGCTTCTGTACTGGCGACACTGACCAGGTACACTGAGGCTGGTGGGTTCGAGCCTGGCCCAGGCCAGCTAAAACACCAATGACAACTGCAACAAAAAAACATCCAGGCACTATGGCAGGCACCTGCAGTCCAAGCTACTTGGAAGGCTGAGGAAAGAGAATTACTTGAGCCCAAGAGTTTGAGGTTGCTGTGAGCTCTGACACCATGGCACTCTACCAATGGCGACATAGTGAGACTCTGTCTCAAAAATAAATAAATAAATAAAATCACGTTTGTAAACCTTGGTTATGGTACCTAGAGAAAGTTGACAGACAAATCAGTCCCTGTAAAGTTACAGGAAGTCTCCTGGTTACAAACGAGATAGGTTCTATAAGTTTGTTCTTTAGTGGAATTTGTATGTAAGTTGGAGCTGGTATATTTATTTATTTTTATTAGATCATAGCTGTGTACATTGAAACTGTCATGGGGTACAGTATGCTATTTTTATAAACAGTTTGAAATATTCTCATCAAACTGGTAAACATAGCCTTCATGTCATTTTCTTAGTTACTGGGAGCTGGTATATTTATTACCTATAATAGCCTCTGTTCATAAGTGCAAGTTGTATGTTAGCCAGATGTTTGTAACTTGGGAACTACTTGTATAGTGAACAAAATACAAAAGCTATGCTTTTTCCTACCCTAGCCATTATCTAATACCTCTGGAGAAGCTGGCTTTGTTGGTATCAAATGACGTAAAGGGATCAGATTTAAAAAGCTTAGAGGGCTTACTTAGAGCCCATGGCTCAATGTACTGGCCACGGAGGCTAGTGGATTCGAGCCTGGCCTGAGCCAGCTAAAAACAACAATGACAACTGCAACAACAACAAAAAATAGCCAGGCATTGTGGCAGGCATCTGTAGTCCCAGCTACTTAGGAGGCTAAAAGAAAGACAATTGTTTAAGCCCAAGACTTTGAGGTTGCTGTGGGGTGTAACGTCACGGCACTCTACCAAGGATGGCATAGTGAGACTGTTTCAAAAAAAAAAAAAAAAAAGAAAGAAAGAAAGAAAGAAAAAGAAAGCCTTCCTTATTAACTTTATTTATTACATATAATTGTGAGAACTTAAAAATATTCAGCACACAGTAAAATGATCAATTCAGTTGGTTTTTGGTGATGGTGGAAACTAATCTTCTAGATTCTTGGCCAAGTGAAAATTTTTCTAGAGCAAGGCTACACAGAGAATTTGTGTGATCTTACCATAGTCATTATTAATTATGACTAAATGGCCCATATTGGGAGAAACAGAAGGGTAGAAGGGGAGGTTTATGGGCTTGACTTATGCAAACAAGAAAACGAAGCAATGCAACGCATTATGAAATCCATTTGAAGACAACATCTTGAAGACAGGAGGTGCTGGTTAAAATCTTCATGACTTTTTAGAGGACAGAGTCAGATTAATTCACATTAATCTCCAAGGACAGAATGACAGGGTTTGTAGATCAATAAAAATGTTAGCTGCACTGTTTCTTAGTTTTAGCAAAGGTTTTGATTCTATAATCTGTAATAAATTATAAATTAGGATGAGAATTCAGCACAGGACAAAAGTTAAAAGGTAGATAAATGACTAAAGCGGGGTCGCTTGCTTAGAGGAGAATTTTTCAGTATTTTTCTCTATCTTTTGATTAAACTAGTCAGCCTTGGCATATGTACATGGTTTTGTAATTGAAACAACTAATCCTCGTGAATGCCTATAATTACACTGTCATGTAAATTAGTTGTGGCTGGTTGGACTCAAGGTCAGAGTTACTTTCTAATGCCTCTGCCACAGAGCGTCTAGGCAGGGTTTGAATGATGTTATGGACCCTATACAACTATTTCCACATATGCCAAGGTTTAGTGGACAGACTTTACTAATCCTGACTAGAACTCTGGGAGTCATTTGTGAGGTACTCATGGAATGCAATATCTTCCAAGTTCAAAGGTAAAATCTTAGAGGATCCTATAATGATTTTCAAAACAGAGTATATATGCTTTTGAGTTATTTTAAGTCCTTAGAAGAGCATACAGCAAATTCACAAGGGTATCAGATTTATACCCAACTATTTCAAAGATCAATATTTAAGAAAATATAGATATTGCTTTTCAGTTTTAAAGTTCCTACTGGAAACATTAGCAATAGGAGATTAAGTTCATAAATCCAAACAGAGAAATTCAATTGCAAAATGTTTAAGAACCATATTAAAAAGCTTAACATTACTTAAGGATTTAGTACAGTATAGTTGTTTTTTTCTTCATGCATATGTCCACAATACAGTGCTTAATGCATTTTATTCTCTAGGTATAGCAAAGGAGTTACATAATTGTACAAATGGAAAGCTATGATTTTTCCTATAACTGCATCTTCAATCCTGCTTCTCAGGTCTGCATGCTTTCTTGAAGAAAGCAGAAAGTGCCTATCATTTACCTAGCTGCATTACAGTTATCTATCACATATCTGCTATCTGTTTGTTTATCTACCCATGTATCTACCCCCTGCCATGTTCAAGAAAGAACTTAGCTTGCTTTTTGATGTATGTTCAGAAAACAGAGTACAAAATTTAGCAGTTGATGCATTTACATTGGATTTATATTTGCCTATCATAAAGTGGTTCTATCTTAAAGAGGCAATAATTGTTTTTAAAAATAATTAGATTGTATAATATTGAGTAGTTAAGAGGCATAGAGACAATAAATAGAAATATTGCCTCTATTAAATGGCTCTATGTTTAAAAATATATATTAGATAACTTAACAAAGTGCTAACAGCTAACTGGGCTATTACCATGAAACCACAATTCTTCACGGCAGTCGTAGTACCTTGCATACAGAATTCCTCTCCAGAATTCTAAGTAGAATATTCATTAACTCTCCTAATTGCTATTACTTGTAAGACAAGGGTTTTCAACTCTCCAACAGTCTGCTTAACAATAATTCACTCAAAAAATCATCTATGTGGAGGTCTTCACAACAATGTAAAGTTCTCCCTAGTGTGCAGCAGGTAATTATTTCTCTGAACTTGAATTGGACAATAATGTTGGTGTAAACAAGGCATTCCTAT
The DNA here is from genome assembly GCF_000181295.1 of Otolemur garnettii. Lineage (NCBI taxonomy): Eukaryota > Metazoa > Chordata > Mammalia > Primates > Galagidae > Otolemur > Otolemur garnettii. Next base: position 11,384,982 of record NW_003852397.1, on the reverse strand, counting down.
GCAGTCTGTTGATGATTGTTAATTAATTTTTGCCCACTGATGTAATGCAAAAATTCATTTAGAAGCTGTGAATTGTATGAAATATTAATTACATTCTAGAGGTTTCAGCGCCCCCCAGAATGATAACAAAAGTGGGCATTGATAAGCTTTTAATTGCAATCCATTCAATTGAGCCATTGTGTTTTCATACCCTTATTTTTCATTAGTTATCTGTCAGTGTATAATATAGTTGTTAATTGGAACAGAAGCAGAATGTGTGATCTTTGTTTTCCCAGTTGTATGCTTTCCATACTTGAGTTATCCAGGAAGACAAACATACACACAGCCGCGATTGCACTGCATTTTCAAGGTGAACAAAGCTAACAAGATAGAACCAAAAACAGAGAAAATTGCGTCGAGACCATGACATCCTCTCAGGGAGCAGCCTTTCTACAGACTTCTATGAGCATGAAGAAGCCAGATGACCTAACTGATTACCAAGTACAGAGAAAGCCCAAGGAATAAAATCACTTTGTGTTTATTCATTGTAAAGATGTTGGAACAGAAAATGATTAGCTGTTTTTGTTCCAGATTAAAATAAGTCACATATAAGAAAAGAATCTTTTCACCTGTTTCCATAAATTTAACCTTGAAAGAGGCTTATTATTGAAATCACTTTATTATGTTTGAAATTCTCATTCATCTAAGCATTATGGTACCAATTATATTTTCAAAACTCTAAAAGAAATTACATACAATAATAGAATTAGAAGAAAATTTTTATGGTTTATCAACACCCTGCTTCTACATGATAATTCATTAAAAGATAAATCATATATCCAATTTGTTTAATGTATAGGGTGGCCATAAAGTCACCCTGAATATTGTTAATTATATTTTAAAGCTTTATTTCAATTCTCTTTGTCTAATATTGAAGACTATACAAATACGCTGGTCACTCCTATGGTGATTTCACTTAAGAACTTGATCTCTTACATTAGTCAGAATGATATTTTCAAAAATTACCTGGAATTGAAATAAAATACAATAATAATTCTACATTCTCCATCATATTGTTAGGAAACATGCATTTTTAAGCAAGAGAAAAAGCAGAAGTATCACTCTGTAATAGACCATCTTTGAAAACTAAATCTCTAAAAAGCATCCTGTGCTTAGCTGTAGTCGTTGAATGTCTATTTTCTTTATAAGACAAAGTTTGCACTTGTCTTTTTATTAAACTTTAAAATAATAACTATTTCATAGGCATAAGTAGAACCTTCCTAAATCACCTATAGAACCATTTGCATTCTAGTCCACATAGATGCTGTTTACTGTGTTTGGTAAAATTTTATTGTATGACTTTTAAATACAAAACTAAGCAGAAAAGTAGGAGTAAACACACACACACACACACCCCTTTCATTCTCGCCCAATCTCACTTCTTGTCACAGACCTTTTCCTCCCCATTTCCATCTGCATTCTTATACTACATATTTTAACTTAAGTGGGATCAGATGACATATATTGTTCTGTAGTTTCCCTTTATATTCTATCAAATATATCATGCCAGAAGGACATATTCATGTCTTTAAGATGGACACTTCATTATACATATTAAGAGTATAACATATTTTATCTAACTACTTTCTTATGATGAGAATTTAGGGTGGTTTTGGTATAAAGAAGATTTTTTTCACATATCTTCATGTGTCTGTGCTAATATTCTTAAGGGAAGGCATCCTGTATTTATCAAGAGCAATATTCATCATTTTGATCAGGATAATGTCTCTTTCAATTTATTTAATCTTCTTTTATTAGGAAATAAAAATAGTGATGCTGCTGCTGAAAGAGTTGCAGAGCAGCCAAAAGAAATTTAAAGAAATATAATTTCTCTGCCAACACTTAAAGAAATCTTGTATGATTTCAGAAGAAGGGACCAACTCTCTAGGGAGGGAGATTGCTCCAGGGCACCCAACGCGGCAAGCAGATCATGCCCATGCAGTGGTTTAACCCAACGGTGATCTTGCCTTCCCACCACTCTTACCTGAGGGACATTTGACAATGTCTGGGGATGTTTCTGCTTATCTTTACTGGGAGGTGGGTGTGTGGGGGAGAAGAGGGAAGTGTTAGGAACCTCAGTGGATAGAGTCCAGGGATGTTGCTAATGTGTAGGGCAGCCCCTCCTCAACAGAGAATGATCTGGCCCAAAGTTTCAATACTACTGAGTTTGAGAAACTCTGCTCTGTTGAAATTAGCCAAGGCCATTCCTTTTTATGACTTTAATAACCTAGGCCACAGATTAGGCAAGCAGAGCACAGGCTAGGGTGCTGCTTCAACAGCTATGTTCAGCCATCCAGGTGCCCTTGTAAGGGGCACATCTGACAGCCTTGATGGAAATGCATTGAGATTGACTCTCATCATCCTCATTCACCCTTGATTTATTGTAAGAAGGTTACTATCTTTAATAGCTTCAAAAAACCAACATTTCCTTCTCCAGCAAAGGAGCTGAATATGCAATGGAAATATACTGGGGTTGACTTTGGGTCTATTTCCAGCTTATCGATTTCCTAATAGCATTTACATATGACATGAAAATCTTGACTTGAGTAACTCTTAGGCCAGTTCCACATCTGAAATCCAGCCACTCCTTGGCCCTTGGTGTATGATTAAACATTAGGTTTCAGGGTTCATGCTACATAGATGCAATCTTAACTTGGCCCTTAAAGTGGTCACTACCTTGACAAGTTAATTCGTCTCCAATGTCTATGAAAGGAAATGACAATAACACATCCCTCATAGGATCATTGTAAGAATTAAATAAGTTAAAACATGAAAAATACTAAAAAAAGTGTCTAGTACTTGGGATGTGCTAGATATATGACAGTTATGACAGTGCTAAATAGAAATACCTAAAAAACATGCATAGTTCAGCCCCTGACTACCTCTCCATATTTTTTTTTTCCATGAATAAGGCTGCTCTTCAACAGCCATGTCCCATGTACTTTACAGTTTTCCAGGCCTTCTGTTCCATATTCCCTCAGCTCCCATACATTTCTATCCTCAATGGTGAGTGTATATTAACTATTTGCCAGAGACGTCTGGAATGCTCTTTTCTCTGGGAGACTGCTCTGCATTTCTGGTAGCAGTTTGTGAAACTGCAGGTTGTGGGACTGGTTAGAGTAGTGTGGTAGTGAATAGGACTGTTCATAAACATCATTTCCCTTGTTCTGACTGCAAGGTAGGACTTCAGTCCTTCATCTACTCTAAACCTGGTGCAATCATGTAACTAGCTTTTGCTACAGAAATGAAAGAAGAGATAGATGGGTCATTTCCTGCCAATAACTTAATCCCTGTGCACCTGTGCTCTGTTCCTTGGCTTCTATGATCATAAGAGTCATATGGATCCTCTGTCAGCCTGGGTCATTAAGAGTCTCCATGAACAAAGCCCACTTGACGTCCAATAACAAATGTGTTACTTGAGCAACAAGGAAACTGCTATTTTAATGCACTGGAGTGTGATCTTTGTTACCTCTGCCAAAGCTAGCCTATCCTGACTGATACGAGGAGGTTATGGCCAGGCTTCTAACAATTCAGTGTCCTTTCTATGATTTTGAGGGCAAGTTCTGCAAATATAAGTTATTCAATTACTGGCAAAATATGCCTACATTGAGTATAAAAATATAAATTTAATTAAAATTTAAATTCTTTATCACATCTGTGAAAATGTAATATCTTTCCTTATTTTAATATATGTTACTGAAAATAGCACTAGTAATTAAACATTTTTACAAATCAGCAGGGTTCTCAAACTGGTTGCACCTACCTGAGGAGATAGACAATAATGACAACAACAAAGCCCTCAGGGATTCATTCCCAGAGATTGTGAGGGGGGTGGGTGGGGGTGGACCAGGGCCACACTACAGAGCACATGACCCAGTGTTCAGCCATGGTCAAGAACTGCTGCTCCAAGCGTATGTATGTAAAGTCTAACAGGAAATGATGGTCGCTGGACTCAAATTGCTTAAAATAATTCTGAGTCAGGTTAAGACAAGGTAAATCTTGTAAATTCACTTAATTTTTCTAGCCTGCTTCTTATCTATTATTCTGAGATAAAACCTCCCAAGCTCAGGGTCTTTACATGTCTTTACACATTTACATAAATGAGAAGCAGTCACTGATTCACTCTTCATTCCTGAAGGACCCAGTGAAGGTCTCACACTAGAAGCCATGTCTGGACAACTGTCATTTCTAAGGCATAAAGTGACCACCAAACTAAATACTTCCTCTCATAAGACATCCATTTGTCTTTGGCTTTGTTGTTGTTGCCTATTTGTTTGGTTTGGTTTGGTTTGGTTGTCTTTTTACTGAATGTCCATAAGTGCTGACCTGAGATGAGTAAAGATGAAGTATTGAGAACAGAGTCTTCTCCCCCAAATCTGAATTCAAGTTTCCTTTCCTCTCTTTGTTTTCAAAGGACACTTAAATTCCTTAACAGGTGAATCTTTTAAAGAAGCCTAATTACTCAACCGGCTAAGGCGCCAGCCACGTACACCTAAGGTGGCGGGTTCGAATCCCCAGCCCGGACCCGCCAAACAACAATGACGGCTGCAACCAAAAAATAGCCGGGCGTTGTGGCGGGCGCCTGTGGTCCCAGCTACTTGGGAGGCGGAGGCAGGAGACTCGCTTGAGCCCAGGAGTTGGAGGTTGCTGTGAGCTGTAATGCCACGGCACTCTACCCAGGGGGACAGCTTGAGGCTCTGTCTCAAAAAAAAAAAAAAAAAAAAAAAAAAGAAGCCTAATTAAAATTCAGCTGTGTAGTTATGTGAGAAAAAGGAGACATATCCAGGACTATTGTTTGAAATATTGATGTCATTAGCAATCTGCTCTTTCCTGGTGGTTTTGTTTACTCAGTAAAAAAGAAATGTTCCATTCAAATGCATCCCATGTAGTCTTTCAGGTAATGGTAGGTGATACTACAGTTGATTAATGGTTTGGTTTTATTGTTCTGGGCTGAATAGAATACTCTGGAAGTCAATCATTTTGCATATGTTATGATATGTACTTATATACTGAGGCAATTTTCCATGTTCTCCATGGTGAAATATGTAAGAATGTTGTCTTTTTGTTGTTGGTGTTGTTGTTGTTGAGACAGAATTTTAGTCTGTCACCCGGTACAGTGGCCTGATTGTAGCTCACTGCAGCCTCCAACTCTCAGGCTCAAGCAATCCTCTTGCTTCAGCCTAACAAGCAGCTGGGACTACAGGCATGTGCCACCATGTCAGGCTAATTTTTAAATTTGTTGTAATTTTTAAATTTATGTTGTCCAGGCTGGCCTCCAACTCCTGGCCTCAAGCAATGTTCCCCAAATGGTAGGATTATAGGCATGAGTGCCCATGCCTATAATAGTATAGGCCAACAGTGTTTAGCCATTTTTTTTCTTTTGGTCATGTACTCAAGCTGACTTTTATAGGTTGTATTAGATAATCCAGTTGAATGCACTTCTCTTCCATTGTTCTTCAAATATGCCACAATTTTGAATTAAACCAGTTTCATGAGAGCTATGACATGTGTCTTTGTCTTTACTCTGCCTACATACACTTTCAGCCCATTCATCTGCTACTTCTTAAAATAAGAAAAAATTCAACTTTGTATAAATATAAGTATGTTGGGGGGATAAAATTAGTGCAATATTGTGACAAGTATTGTATCTCTGTATATGTTTATTTGTAGTTATAGGAATAAAAGATATTTTAGGCATATATTTGTATATGTTCTTAAATTGTCATTATTCATAAATGGCGATCTTGTATAATTGTGCCTATATTAATGTGTAGGTCTACTATAATAATTTGTACACTTAACTTCTTATTCTTAGGACCATAACATCCCAAATCAGTAATTATTCTGAGGAAAAAATGCAAATAGAAGCCTAAAGAAACCTTCTATTTTGTTCAGTAAATGAATGTGGTGCTAATAGGCTAATGGTCACTAATGAAGGCTGCATGCATCAGTTTAATAAATTCTGGCTTGAAAAGAGAACTGTGCACAAAGAACTTTATCTTTAAATGTCCCATTTTTTAATTATTGAGGGTACATAATAATTGTATATGTTTATAGGGTGCATGTGATATTTTGGAGTAGGCATCCAAGGTAAATTAGTCATTAGCCAAATTAGGGTAATTGAGGTGTCCATCACCTCAGGCACTTACCATTAACTATGTCCCAATTTTATTGGGCAATCAGCATTGCACACACTTTCAGACAGAATACACTGGGGGTGCTGAGGAATTTTATGGTAAATAAAAATAATACAAAATTAATAAATAATTCTTTTAAATGTCAAACAAAAGGGCAATTATGTTATTACTGAAGCTGAATTTACATTTCACAAATTTTTCTTTCTATCTATTTTTTGAGACCGAGTCTTACTTTCTCACTGCTACAGTGCAGTGGTAGCCTCATAGCTCACTGCAACCTCAATCTCCTCATCCTCCTGCCTCAGCCTCCAAGGAGCTGGGACTACAGGTGTGTGCCACTGCACCCAGCTAAATTTTCTATTTTTTATGGATATGGGGTCTCATCTCTTTCTTGCTCAGGCTGATCTGGAACTCCTGGCCTCAAGCAATTCTTCTACCTAAACCCCTCCAGAGGGATACTATATCTGGCCTTGTCGAACAAATCTTAAACTTCCAAATTTTACTTATTTTCATGAATTCATTTCTGTCAATTGGTTTAAAGCAAACATGTTGCCTTGTTCCTGGTACAAGGAAAATTGCAAGGTAATTTGTGCATATAATTTCTATATTCACATTTTTAATAAATTAGTAAATTTAATTTGTTTTTATTTTTGTGTGCTGATTTTGTTTTATATTTGGCTCTTAATGTAGTACTATGTTGATTCATTTCATGTATTTCTTGTTTGATGACTCATCCTTTCTTCCTTACAATCTGCTTTCTCTAATAGGTCCTTCCCTCTGTGTGCTTACATGGTCACTTCTCTGTCACTAACAAAAATATCTTTTTGACTAAGTAACTATCTCCAAATTCCCACTGGTTTCTATCTTTTAAAAAAGCTATTATTAATTTAACTTTAGTTTTGTAACTCATTTGAATTTTTATCAAAGTCATACATATACATTGTTTAAAGGTCAAAAAACATAAAGTTTATAAGAACAAAACAGAATTCTTCTACCTCATGTTACTATCCCTATCTTTTTTTCTCCAGGAGGCACCAAGTCCAACTTAATTTCAACTAATTTTCTCCAAATATACTCTTATTTTTCTGAATAAGGCAAACATGGATATTTGTTAATTTTTTAGTCTTTGACATAGTTTGTTAACTTGATTATAGACTATAAGAATATATATCAACTTTACATCATGTCTACATGTACATATATATACATACAAATACTTCTGTGTCATTTTCTCAATAAATTATTCATAAATTTTATTACATTTATATTCACTTCAACTAGAAGTCAACTTTTAGCTCAATTGCACATTAAAACATTATATGATTTTTTTCTCACACATTTATATTTTTCTCTGAGGTTCATAATGGCTTTGACTTTTCTATCACAAGAGTTTTCATTGTCATCACCACTAATTGATCCACAGGCTGTCAGACTGAACTGGAAGCCTTTCCCAACGAGGGCAAACACTCCAGATAATCTATCAGGTTCACCTCCTTTCTCACCCTCCAGAAAAGCTTCCTGTTGCCGCTGACATTCTCCACCAGTCTAAATCATTTGCTCTGTAGTAGGCCAGCTGCAGAGAGACTTCCTGAGATTTTTTTTAACTTTCTTTCAGAGGACTTTCTCTCATTCTCTTATAAGTCTCTTGCCTACTGAGTCTCGCACCATTCTCTTTCCTGTTTTATGGCCCCATTTTGGTAAGCAAATATTCCCATATCTTCCTGAGAAAGGGGACATAAGTATAAAATTTTTGAGACATTTCATCTCCGAAAATGTCTTTCTTATTCTCTCAAATATGATTTATGCTTGGTGCAGATTTAGAATTATAGCTTGGAAATTATTTCCCTTAGAATTTTTTTTTGTTTTGACAGAGTCTTATTATGTCACCCTCTGTAGAGTGCTGTAGTGTCACAGCCTACAGCAACCTCTAACTTTTGGGCTTATATGATTCTCTTGCCTCAGCCTCCCAAGTAGCTGGGACCACAGGTGCCTGCCACAATGCCTGACTATTCCCTTAGATTCCCTTTAAGGCATCATCCCCTTTGCATCTAGTTTCCAGTGTTGTTATTGAAAAAATTCAAAGCCATTTTGATGCCTAATCATTTGTATTTGATCAGCATTTTATTCTGAAACATTTTATGATGATTTTTCTTCACTCCCAATGAACCCTATTTTGTAAAGCTATGCATTGATATGGGCAGTGTTGCCATTCATTTTTTCATTTAGTGCTATTAATAAAGTAATTGCTATTACTAATTATTATCCACATTTTACACATGAGGAAACTGAGGCAAAGATGGCTTCAGTAACTTGTTTGACATTACAGACGTACTAAATAACAAAATTTCGAATAAAACTTAGTCTTATCTCTTAACTATGAGGCTAGGAATGGAATAACTTTTTATAATTTAGCTTTGTATGAGTCTTTCTGTCTTTATTGATCATATTCTGTTGTGAATTGACCTCCTGTAGAATAAGAGTGATTCACAGAAAATGACACATATTTCATTAAATTATTATAAAGATTAAATCATAGTAACTACTAGGAAAACCCTATCTGAATATAAATCATCTTTAAAATAATTGGAACAGTCCATCTATTTTATAGTTATGCTATAACATTTAACTAGTAGTCATCACAAAACAGCAATGACAGTTAATATGAGAATGATAATCAACCCATCACAGATCATATATTCCAATAAAAATGCAGATGTGGACTTTAATAAAATAAGAGAGTGTAAACTTAATGTGGAAAAAAGAATAAGCAAGTAAAAACAGGCAAATTTTCAAAACAAAGAATAATGAGGGTAGGCCAATATTTTAGATTAAAATATATATAGCTATGACAATTTAAACCACATCATACTCTTGAATGAATGGAATAAAGCAGAAGTTTCAGAAATATAGGATATGATAAACATGGCTTTTTTTTTTTTTTAACAGAAAGGAAGAATTAGATTGTGTAGTAAGTAATACGGGATCAGTCCTGTGCCTATCCCTCCTGCCGCCACTGAAAACACTAAAGTCACAAACTGTTTATATGCTACAATATGACACCATCTTAAATATTAGTGACTTTAAAAGGACAAGAAGATTTATTTTTTATGTTGTACACTGCTCTGCATCATCCCAGGGTCTCAGGCTGAGAGAGACCCCTCCACGCTGCCAAAATTGCCAAAGCCGTGAAAAAAAGGTAGGGTGATACATTGATGCCTATCACTTTGGTTTGCAGATCTTTAACCAAAATAAGTGGCACAAGTACACTTCATTTTAAGGTGAATGGTAGGAAAACATAATCCTACATGTGCCTAGACAAGGAAAGCTGTAAAGATGTGATACAAAGTCCATTACCTTTTCCCTCACCCTCTTTCCACCATCACCCTCATCCTCACTCCGAAAGAGACTATGCAGAGTCCCTTCTGGTTAGTAGGCGAAGATCTGGGAGCTCTGGGCTGGGTCTTATAGTCACTACAGCAGCTCCAAATGGGGCACCCGTGGAGTTTAGTTTCCTTTTAGTTCATAGGTCACCTCAATAAGTGAAAGAGATGTTGTTTGACCCTATATACCTAATATTAATAATAACAAGGATAAGGTAACCCAAAACAGAGGAACGCAACAGACTCTGAAGTTAAGACATTTCTGAAACTTCAAAGAAGTTATTTTGAGGGTCCCTTTTTTTTTTTAAATGGGTCCAGTCATCCTCAAACATTTTCTTAATTCAATTCCTAACCTACTTATAATAAACAATTGAATTGGTTTAAGCTTATAATAATTATTATTTCTAGCAATACAAGCACCTCAAGATATTACTCTTCCCTTAAGTACCCATACATGCACCCGCAGAGTCCTAATGTCTTTCCCTAAAAGGAGCTTCCTCTCATTCTCCATCCTGAAGTAAGGCTGGCATGCACTACCACGATACGCCTGTTGGTGGAGCACCAATAATTTACATTGGTTGCTACCATGATGTGACATAACTTGGTACCCTCTTTTGTATGAACAGGTGAGAGTATAATAAAAGTGTCCAGAGTGCAGTATCTGTGAGTGATTGAGGGTCTTCCAGATACAAAATCTTTAAAGTAATGTAAACAATTACTTTTTAAAAATAGCATCTCTTTTTTGCAGTTTTACCAATTGCTAGAATTTTCTTACATCATTATAACTTTTGCTAAAAAAAACAAAAAAACAAAAAAACAGGAAAACCAAAAGTTAAACAAGGAGAATGCTAACAATGTATTAACATTTTAATACCAAGGATTCTGTATCAGAGATTGTCCTGGGATTAGGAATAGGAAATTATTAAAATAGGATGTTTGTTTGTTTGTTTGTTTGTTATTCAGGAGACTGCAGTCCAGTATAGTAAAGTTTGGGACAGTAGTAATTTGTGTATTCCACTTGTAAATATTCTGCAAAATTGATATTTTGCCAATTTGAGTATTTATCCACTCTAGTGTTTCTAGCCTGATAAAAGATCACATTTGATATCTTTTTTAAACATCCTGCTGGTTATTTTTCTTGATAAATTTACAAAGTTGGAGGAACAATTGATCTTCTATGGGAGTGTTGTTTAGCTGAACAAAAACTTGCCTTATGAGAAAATTACAAAATACAAAAAAAAAAGCAAAAATGCAGCTATTGGAATATTTTTGGTTAAACAAACCTACCAACCAAAACTAAGCAAACAAATAAATATATATAAATAAATAAATTTTATGCAAACACACAATCGTACATATAGGTAAAAGACTGTAACTTTCTCCCCACCCCCAACCCACAGACGTTCCTTGATATTTTCTCTGAATTACTGTTATTCATCATTAGCTGTTAATAGGTAAGTCATATTCTCAGCAAGAGTCTATTAAAATAATTAGTATTGCCTTGTTAGTAGTGACGCCCTACATTAAATTAGTAGGGTCTACCTGGACTGCAAAGGACTGACTGTATCCCTAAATGTCCTTTTCTCAATGTTTTTTATTACACATATGTCATACATGAAAATGTCATTAAAACTCCTTGTCATTACATCCATGTGGATTAGGTTCCTTTTCTCCTCTGAAGAACACTTTCTTCTATTTATGTTCAAGATTGTTAATGGGAACTTGTCTGTGTTTTCTGTGCATACAAAAAATGAATTAATTTTGTCCTAACAATTGAATAACAGCATGTCTTTTTACAGAGTTTTAGATTCAAAGTTATGCCATTTCATACTTTGAAGATACTGTGGCACTCTTTTCTTGCAAACAATGTAATGAATTATAAGTCATCTGGCAATCTCATTTATTGAAAGTAATATGTCTTTTTTCCCTGATAGCACTGAGATTATTTTTTAACCTTGATGTTCACCATAAAAAAAAAAAAAATGAAGTGCCTAATCTGATTTTTATTCTATTACGTTCTGTTCACCATCAGACATCTGACCTGTATGATATATTTCTTAATCCATTTCTGTGATATTGCATTCAGTATTTAAAAAACAATAACATCCATTTCTATTCTCTTAATTTTTTCCTCTTAAACTACAAATAGATAGATTGAAGTTTCTATATCTAATTGTTATGACTCTTACAATTCCTTTCATACTTTCAATTTCATTGAGTTTCTAAGTTATGCAGGGGCAGGTTTTCATAATGCAATTTTTCACCCCACTACTTTGTTTCCAGAAGTATCAGCCTACCATTTACTCTGTTACTAATATTGTCAAAGTCTTTTTATTTGAAATATATTTCACATGCTACAGAGTATATATTGTATACATATATTTCACATTGCTACAGAGTATATATTGTTTAAAACTCATAAACTTCTGATGCCCTTAGAACTTCATGTATGAAAATGTATATACTACTAGTAATTTTGGGGTCTCTTGTTTCGCCATAAACAATTACATCCATTGTGTTCCACACATACACAGATTTGATTGCTTGGAGGCTTTAGTTAAATATAATAATAAAAATATATTTTATTTGCATATTAATATTTTCTTCTGGGGTTTTCTTCTTTTGTCATTTTTTTACACATTTTATTTTATACAAGCCCTAGGATTTGGTTACTTTGTTTATTTTAACATTAGAGAACATTTGGTGATATTAATTACTTTGTTATTATGAGTAATGTTACAATAAGCATTCTTGCATATTTCTGCAGGGACACATGAAAAGGATTTTCCAATATAACTCAGAAAGTCTCAGTGGAACAGTGAAATTCTTTGTTTATAGGTCATATTCATTTTCATATTTGCTATAAAATGCCATCATATGTTTTCTAAAATGATTTTTCCCATTTAAACTTACAAAAGTATCACATAAGAAATGTTTTGCTCTATATTACTATCAACAGTTAGTATTTTCCAGTGTGTCAATAGTGTACACAAAGTGTGTGTGTGTGTGTGCATGTGTCTGTATATGCATGTATGCGACACTGAGATTTAATATTTTTTAAATTTATTTTTAAATTTCAGAACATTAGGGAATACATGTTTTCTATACACACTTTGTACTTATACATACTGAGTCAGAGTTACAAGTGTGCTCTTTACCCAGATTTATACTGTCCCCAAAAGGTGTAAATTTACCCATCTTCTCTCCTCCGAGTTTGATTTTCACTGAGATTTATTTCCATATGTGCACTGAAACATTGATTGATTGTTTCCAATTTGATATTGAATACCTGTATTTGTTTCTTTGTTTTTATAATGTTTCACTTAGTAGAATGGTTTCAATTTCTGATTTACCTCAATACCAAACTTTTCATATATGTATGTGTGTGTGTGTATATATATATATATATATATAATACATGTATATATGACTTTTTGTTTCATCTAACAAATGTCTCTTTGTCTTTTGCTCAATATACTATGGGGTTGCTTGTTCTTTTTCTGTTGTTTTGTGGACTTTTTTTTATAGTCTGGATGCTTTGTTATATTGTTTATTTGTGGTATTTTTGCTATTTCTGATTTTAAAGTTAATAAAATAAAATGTATACATATTTTATATGCCCTTTATCTCACACTTAAGAAAACATTTTAATTCCAGCAAAAATATATGCCTTTTTACTTTATTTTCTAGAGCTTTTAAAATTTAGTCTATTTTGGTCAATAGACTAAATCTGTATGAAATAAATTTTTATGTATGTATTTCATTTATTGTATATTACTTTCCAACTTTCTTTTTAAAAAGCGTCTCAATGTTTGCTTGGTTATTAGCTTTTCCAAAATATCATTTTCAATAATTTTATTGGAAAACTCTACATTTGTTGGGATACACACTTAATCTACAGATCAATCTGTGATCGAGATCTTTCTGTACTGATCTTTTTCTATATTGGATCATCTTATCTAAGAATGTGGTATATCTGTCCATCTAATTGGTTCTTAAAGTCTTTCAATAAAGTCATTTAATTTTTCTTTTAAATAATTTGTTTTTTGGAATAACTTAACTTTGAAAATACTTTCCTGGTTATTTGATTTCCAATACTTCCTTGGTTATTTGATTTGTTAAAATATAGTAATTTTACATAAAAAACAAATGTTTTAACTGTACAGTTTGATTAAATTTTAGAAATCTACATACAGAATAAGAACAGAGTTCCCATAAGAGTTTGCCTGGTGATTAGAAATTTTTAATAGATAATTAATTTTTGTTTTCTCTTTCATGTCTTTCTCTTCTAATGACATGGCTGAAACAGGTTAGTCGGCAAGACCTTCTTAAAAGGCATATTTTTCCCCAAAAAATTATCAAGGGATTTTAGTAATTTGAAGTTTCTGGCTTTATTTCATATATTTCTGATCTCCTTTCATCTTGTTTAAATTAACTTAGGCTTTGCCTCTTATTCCCTGGATTTGAACATTCAGTTAAAACCCAAGATCTAGGGAAACATTGCTTATCAGATCAAATTCTGTTTGCTAACACCTGTGTATTTGAACTACCTAATTCAGGTTTTGAATTGTGTTCTTTACTGATAGCATACTTGTCTGGCTCTTTAGTTTATTTGGTTTAAAATTTTTTAAAACATTTTATAGACATTATATGGAATTTTTGGTGTTATGAATCAGGAGGAATTACTGTAATCATCAAATTTATAGAGTTCCATTTATAAATGAAAGTTCTCTATGGAGATTTTACTTTAGTGATTCTTCTTTTAATCTCTAAATTTTCTTCCTTTCTTTCTTTCTTTTTTTTTTTTTTCAGAGACAGTCTCGCTTTGTCACCCTTGGTGGGGTGCTGTGGCATCACAGTTCACAGCAACCTCTAGCTCTTGCCTCAGCAACCTCAATTCTCTTGCCTCAGCCTTCCAAGTAGCTGGGACTACAGGCTTGGCTATTTTTTTTGTTGCAGTTTGGCCAGGGCCAAGTTTGAACCCGCCACCCTTAGTGTATGGAGTTGGCGCCCCACTCACCGAGCCACAGGGGCCGACCATAATCTCTAAATTTTCAATTTGATTCTTTTTCGTAAGTAAGCACTTAGTCTGTTTCTTAATTTCTTATGCATGTTTTGAGTTGTATTATATTTCTAACATTGAAAATAGCAACTGTACTTATTTTAAGGGTAATTTTTTATTGTTCTATTATTTTGTTGTAGAGTTTCTTTAGACTTTTGGGATTGGTAAGAGAAGGAAGAATACCCAAAGCATAGGATAATATAAATGTACCTTGTTTTGGAAACTCCTTTAAGGTAGATTGACCCTAAAATGTACTAGCAATTTTGGGTAACTAAAAAATGAAAAATATGTATAATATAAAACTGAACTATCTTTGATCATATCTAAAAGAAAGAAAAGAGACCAGATATATAATCATCTGCCTACAATCACCTAATCTTTCACAGAGCTGGTAACAACATATGATGGGGAAATGAAACCCTATTCAATAGATGGTGCTGGGCAAATTGGATAAGCCACATGCAGAAGAATGACGCAGGACTTCAGTCCCTCACTAGTTATAAAAATTAATTCACAAGTGATAAAATACATAAATATAAGGCATAAAGCCATAAAAATTCTAGAAGAAAATGTAGAAAAAACTTTTCTAGACATTGGCCTTGGTAAAGAGAATTTATGACTAAGGATTGCAAAGGTGATTATAGCAATAAGAAAAATAAATAAATAGGATTTGAAGAAATTAAAAATCTTCTATACAGCAAAGGTAATAATCAACAGAACAAATAGAGACCTACAGAAGAAAATTAACAAACAGTATATTGATAAAAAAGCCAGGCACAGTGGCTTATGCCTGTAATCCCAGCACTCTGGGAGGCTGAGGTGGGGAGATTGGTTGAGCTCAGGTGTCTGAGATCAGCTTGAGCAAGAGCAAGACGACATCTCTTAAAATAGCCAGGCATTGTGGCAGGCATCTGTAGACCCAGCTACTTGGGAGGTTGAGGCAAGAAGATGACTTGAGCCCAGGAGTTTGAGGTGCAGTCAACCCCTGGGCAAATGAGTGAAATACATAGATAGATAGATAGATAGATAGATAGATAGATAGATAGATAGATAAAGAGGTAATATTCAGACTCTACCAAGAGCTCAAACAAACCAACAAGAAAAAAACAATTTCACTAAAGTTTTAGCAAAAGACATGAACAAAAGTATATTATAATAATATAGAGAAAATAGCCAACAAACATGAAAAAAATGTTCAACATCACTAATCATCAGGAAAATGCAATTAAACCCATAATAAGCTATCGCCTTACCCCTGTTAGATTGGCTATTATTAAAAAGTCCAAAATGATAGCTGCTGGCATGGATGCATGCAGAGAGAAATGCTTATACACTGGCAGTGGGACTGCAACTTAATACAACCTCTATGAAACTCAGGATGAAGCTTCCCCAGAAAAATAAATGTAGACTTAACATTTGATCTAGCAATCCCACTACTGGATATCTACCAAAAGGAAATAAAGTCATTTTATCAAAAAGACACCCATACTTGAAGGGTTATTGCAGCAGAATTCAAAATTAGAAAGATGTGAAATCAACGTAAGTGCCCAACAACACATAAATAGATTAACGTGTGTGTGTGTGTGTGTGTGTGTACTACTAAGCTATGAAAAGAAATAATTAAATGTCTCTCCAAGCAATCTGGATGGGACTGAAGACCATTATCCTAAGTAAAGTATCTCAGGAATGGAAAAACAAATACCACATTACCTGTCTAATAATTTGAAATGAATTGGCAGGCACACATGGGCACAGAAGGAAGTAAAAGTCTTTGGAAACCAAAATATGGAGGAGTAGGAAGGAATGGGTAAAACCTTTTTAGATGATGGACCCACTAATAGTCATGACTTAAGCATTATAAAAGCTATCCATGTAACAAAATCATTTGTACCCCCTTAATATCTTAAATAAAACGTAATAGAAAACTGGAAGTACATTTTTTACATTTTAATAGGTTACAGAAATGATGATTTCCTAAAATGCCTTGAAAATCTGGGTTTTATTTTATTTTATTGTTTTTTGCTACTTGTGCTAGAAAGTAGAAGGGAAGCGGGGGAGAGGGGAGAAGGGAGGGTATTCGGGGGGACCTCACCTAATGTGCATGATGCAATGGTACATTTCAAAACTACTGAGAAACGAGTATAATTGTGATGGATGTGTTACTTGGTTCAATGTAAACTTTTCACATTGTACATCCAAGCAGTACCCTGAACCCCATAAATGCATCAGTGTACAAAGTTATGATTTAATAAAAAAATAATTAAGGGAAAAAAATAAAAGCAACATGAAAAAACCAAAGTTGTATAAGATGCCATTAAAAATATTTCAGAAAAAAAGAATTAAAAGAAAAACTAGGCAATCTTAAGATCTCATAATAATTACATAGCAGAAATTAAAAATTGAGTTCCTGGGACCCTAGTGCTTACTCTAAGCTTGCTTACAGAGCACCTACACAACCCTGCACCCAGCAATCCATCCATACCCATTCTTAGGCGGCTATACAAACACTACAGAGCATCCTGTGGGCACAACCTGCTCAGAGTGATATTGTGCCTTACGTTTGTCCTTGGTAAGGTCTCAGTAAGTCAGTACTGGAGAGAAAAAAAGAATCTAAAAAAACCAACAGATTCTGCAAGTTGAGAGACAGAAGTAATCTGTTAGCTGGTGCTAAGGAGAGGCTATTCATCTTAATTATGTCTCCATATTGCTAGAAGCCTCAAAACGTCAGTAATCCAGCCTACAGGGATGATGCTGTAACTTCTCACCTTTGCCAGTTTTTTTCTTGTCAAGGCCTCCTTTGGTACTTATTTGCTGAGAATTTTTTTTTCGATGACAACATAATTTTTGATCGCTATTAAATGTGTGTGAGCACATTATTTTACCCCTCAGTGTGTACCTTCTGGACACTTTCTTGAATCCACTAGTCAAGAGAATGGTATCCTGACTACCTATTAGTCCTTTGTTCTTCAACTTCTTTGCTTTTCAAATAAAGAATTTAGGATACCCAAAGCACCTGTCTGCCATTTCTGCACTGGTTTACATCGCAGCATGATGTTTCTTTCAGACTTGTAGCTATGGAAACATTTATCATTTCTCCTGCTTTTCATGCAATAGTTGGGTATAATGTTTCCTCTTGTTCAGTGACATTTAGTGGTACTAAATGCTGAAATGAGCTCAGATGCTGAATGAGGGCTTAGAAAAGCGTTACAGTTCCTGAAAGTACCTGGAACTGCTAATCATCATAATAAATGGCCTACTGTGAGCTGGTAGAAGAAGTACAATGGATTGTCACTGGCTGCCTTTTGAATCACAATTGCTTTTTGTAATGTTAACACTTTACCTGACCAAATGCCAAAATGGAGAAAATTGGAATAAGAGGCTGTTATGCCGAGATCTTGCTTTCTCTTGCTTGATTTGATATAAAATGCATAAAACATGCCAAAATAAATGCATTTTGAATTCATCCCAATTTCAAATACTTTTATGTATTTTCTTTCTTTGGAACAATGAAAAATAAGTATAAATAGCCATGAAAAGATTTATGAATAGGAAAGGTTTTTTTTCAATTTATCCTTCAAGTGCACTACTGATGAATAACTTACACAGACTAGAGTACTACCACAGGGTACATTTCATCTTCACAATTTTCAAGGTGGAAAAACTTATTTTCAGTTTATAGATGAGGAGACTCATTCAGAAAGGTTTAAATAATGTACATCAGGGCAGTATAATATACTTTTTCTGACACAATATAAGTATACAATGTATGTTAATTTGTTTTTCTGTTGATTAGGTCCTCAGTTTGGAAGTTCTATTCAGTTCTTTCGCGTGTTTTCAGGCAGACGAACAGAATTATCCAATCAACTAATAGGTAGATATCATTTGGAAAACCATTCTTTCAAAAAACAGATTCTCCTTGTGGCTTTCTCATATTCTGTAACTTTCTTTTTCTTTCATTTATTTATTTATTTATTTTGACTTGTGAACAGGCTTTTAGATCATAAAAAATCTATTGGGGGCTCAGCACCTATGGCACAGCGGTTACAGTGCCAGCCACATACACAAAGGGTAACAGGTTCAAAACTGGCCCCAACCGGCTAAAACAACCATGACAACTGCAACAAAAAATAGCTGGGCATTGTGACGGGCACCTGTAGTCACAGCTACTTAGGAAGCTAAGGCAAGAGAATCGCTTGAGCCCAAGAGTTTGAGGTTGCTGTGAGCTGTGATGTCATAGCACTCTACCAAGGGCAACATAGTGAGACTCGCTCTCAAAAAAAAAAAAAATCTATTGGAGTATAAATGGAAAACAAAACAAGTGTGAACTGTTTTAGATCCACTAAAGCACATTTTATTTGAACCAGAGGAGACCCTTCCCAGATCTCATTTAAAACTGCTGATGCAGAATCCCTTATGTCTGAAATGCTGCCATCCAAACCTGATCCCTCTGCCAGAAGAGTGGCAGCAAAGCCCAGTAGGTGAGGCCTAGAACCTGAGTCAGACAGCCCAGGACAACATTCTGACTCCTTCTCTCTTCTCTCTCTCTCATTCCCCTACCACCCTTCCTTATATTTAGATCATCTACTGCCTTCACATTAGAATTGAGTATACTGGATTCTTGCTTCTCCATTCTTGTGATGCTTTACTAAGAAGAATGTGTCCCACCTCCATCCAGGTTAATACAAAAGATGTAGAGTCTCTATCTTTTTCAGTAGCTGAACAGTATTCCATGGTATACATATACCACAGCTTATTAATTCATTCCTGGGTTGGTGAGCATTTAGGCTGTTTCAATGTTTTGGTGATTGTAAATTGAACTGCAATAAACAGTCTAGTGCGAAGGTCCTTGATAAAATGATTTTTTTTCTTCTGGGTAGATGCTCAGTAATGGGATTGCAGGATCAAATGGGAGGTCTAATTTGAGTTCTTTGAGGATTCTCTATACTTCCTTCCAAAAGCTTGTATTAGTTTGCAGTCCTACCAGCAGTGTAACAGTGTTCCTTTCTCTCCACATCCATGCCAGCATCTGTAGCTTTTAGACTTTGCAATATGGTCTATTTTCACTGGGGTTAGGTATTGTCTCACAGTGGGTTTGATTTGCATTTCTCTGATGATCAGGGACGATGAGCATTTTTTCAAATGTTTTTTAGCCATTTGTCTGTATTCATCAGAGAAGGTTTTGTTCATACATCTTGCCTAGAGGTAGATAGGATTGTTGGCTCTTTTTTTGTTGATTGATTTGAGTTCTCTGTAGATTCTAGTTATCTACCCTTTGTCAGATTCATATCCTGTAAATATCTTTTGCTATTCTGAAGGTTTTCTTTTATTTTATGTGTTGTTTCCTTAGCTATACAGAAACTTTTCAGTTTAATTAAGTGCCATTTCTTAATTTTTGTTGTTGTTTCAAGGGCTGCTGAAGTCTTTGTCAAAAAATCTTTTCCTAGTCCATCATCGTCAAGAGTTTTTCCAACACTATCTTCCAAGATTTTTATCATTTTGTGTCTTAGATTCGAGTCTTTTATCCATCATGTGTTAAATTTTGTAAGTGGTAAAAGATGTGGGTGGAGTTTCAGTCTTTGACATGTGGTTATCCAGTTTTGCCAGCACCATTTGTTCAAAAAACACTATTTTCCCCTGTGTATGCTTTTGTTTGGTTTATCCAAGATCAGATGACAAGTTGAGACTGGTTTCATCACTTGATTTTCTATTCTGTTACATATATCTATGTCTCTATTTTTGTGCCAATATCATGCTGCTTTGATATTGTAGACTTGTAATATAGCCTGAAGTCTGGTAAGGTGATTCTTCCTTTGTTTTTATTACTAAGAATAGTCTTAGCTATATGTTTGTTTGTTTGTTTTTCTGGTTCCATACAAAACAAAGTACTATTTTTTCTAGTTCTTCAAAGCTGATTCTGGTATTTTAATGGGGATTGCATTGAGTCTATAGATTGCTTTGGGTAGAATAAACATTTTAACAATGTTAATTCCTCTCAGCCAAGAACATAATATGTTCTTCCATATGCTAATATCTTCTGCAGTTTCTTTTCTTTTAGTTCCATAATTCTCTTTGAAAAGTTCTTTCACCATTTTTGTTAAGTATATTCCTAAGTATTTAATTTTCTTTGAAGCTATTGTGAAATGAATTGTGTCCTTGATTTGCTTCTTGACTTGGCTGTTATTTGCATATAAAAAGGCTACTGATTTGTGGACATTGATTTTATACTCTGAAATGTTACTGTATTTCCTGATGACTTCCAGTTTTGTGGTTCAGTCTCTGGGGTCTTCTAAGTATAAGATCATGTCATCAGCAAAGAGTGAGAGTTTGATCTCTTCTGCCCCCATTTGGATGCCCTTTATATCTTCTTATCTGATTACATTGTCTCAGACTTCCAATACAATGTTGAATAACAGTGGCAATAGAATACATCTTTGTCTGGTTCCAGTTCTAAGTGGAAAAGTTTTCAGTTTTAATCCATTCAGTATGATATCAACTGTGAGTTTGTCATAGATGGCCTTGATCAGATTAAGAAACATGCCACCCATGGCTATTTTCTTAAGTGTTCTTGTTAGAAAAGGATGCCAGATTTTGTCAAGAGCTTTTCTGCATCTATTGAGAGGATCATATGGTCTTTGGTCCTATTGTTATGATGTGTTACATTTATGGATTTGTCTATGTTAAACCAACCTCACATCCCTGGGATGAAGCCTACTTGATCTTTTTATTATTATTATTAAATTATAGCTGTGTACATTAATGCAGTCATGGGGTACAGTGTGCTGATTCTATACACAATCTGAAATACTATCATCAAACTGGTCAACATAGCCTTCATGTCATTTTCTTAGTTATTGCATTAAGACATTTATACTCTAGAAAAATGGATATTCTTTAGCTTTAGGATTTTTTCTGCATACGTCTATTAAGCATAGTTGTTCTAGAGTCATATTTAAGTCCCTTGTATCTTTGTTTAGTTTCCATGTAGAGGATCTGTCCAGCTCTGTAAGATGAGCATTAAAGTTCTCTGATATTATGGTGTTATAGGATATATTGCTCAAACTAATTAAGATCTGTTTCAAAAATCTGGGAGCATTTAAGTTGGGTGCCTAAACATTTAGAATTGAAATGTCTTCTTGTTGTATTTTTCCCTTGACCAATATGAAGTGTCAAACATGTCATTTTTGACTTTGGTTGCTTTAAGCCCACTTGTATCCACTTGAAAGTAAGATTGCAATTCCTCCCTTTCTTCTGATTTCCATTTGCCTGAAAATTTGTATTCCATCCCTTAACCCTGAGTTTTGCTTTGTCCTTCGAGGCTAGGTGTGTTTCCCGCAGGCATTATATCAGTGTTTTTCAACCTTCCTAATGCTGTGACCCTTTAATACAGTTCCTTATGTTGTGGTGACCCCCAACCATAAAATTGGTTGCTACTTCATAACTGTAATTTTGCTACTGTTATGAATTGTAGTGTAAATATCTGATATGCAGGATGTATTTTCATTGTTATAAATTGAACATAATGGAAGTACAGTAATTGATCACAAAACAATATATAATTACATATTTGTGAAATATTTATCTCTAATTACAAATGAATGAAATTTTGTCTTGCAGCATGGTATAGCATGGGTAACAGTCTTAATATAACAACAGTAAACTACATTGCTACATTTTTTGACAGCATGAATAAAAATCCAACATTGGTATAAAGGTTGAGCTTGGCTCTTTCTCACCAGATCAAAAATTCTCAGGGCAGTCTTTGCAAGAACACAACAAAGATCATCTTCCACAACAATTCTACTTCTGTATTTAGACTTGATAACCAACAAGCTGGAAAACCTTGTTTCACAAAGATATGTTGTTGGAAATGGAAGAAGAAGGCTCAACACAGTCTCAGACAGAACAGGATATTACTGCAAACATTTGATCCAGAATTTTGTAATTAGCGTTGTAGAGAAATCGGCTCTCGCTGCATCACTGTTAATAAGTTCAACGAACTCCTCTTGTGCTGTCTCAGGAACATCTTCAACTTTGACTGTGAATGGGCTTCTGGCAAGTGCGAATGTGGTGTCAGGTAGATTTAGAAAGTACAATGAAATTTCATCTGCAAGCATGTGGAAATGTTCTTTCACAGAAGTTATCACCATAACCCTTTTGTCTGGTTCAATGTCATGTTCTTCAATGAAAGCAGATAAGGTAAGCAACATGTAAATTTTATTTTCATCCAATTTTTTTTGCCAAAACTGAAGTTTCATTTGGAATGATTGGATCTTTTCGGACAAATTGAGGCATGTTGCATTTGGTCCTTGCAGTGATAAATTTAACTCATTCAAGATGGCAAAGATGTCAACCGACTAAGCTATTTCCTGCAGTTCACTTTTATTGCTAAAAAGTGCTTTGAACTGCGGTCTTGATTTATGATTAAAAAACATTTTGAGTTCATGAAGCTCAAAAACATGTTTTAAAACTTTTCCTCTCAACAACCATCTCACTTCAGTGTGAAATAGGAGAGCATTGTTCAGAACATCCAACTCGCTGCACAGTTTCAAAAACAGTCGACTGTTTAAAGTGCTCACCTTTGCAAAGTTGACAGAACTTATGACGCTTTTCATGACTGCTTGTACCTCTTGTGGCAACACCTTTGATGCTAATTTTTTCCAATGACTTTGGTGACTCATTCAGTACCAAATGTTGAAATCCAGATCGACATCCTAGCATAGTTGGAGCACTGTCTGTGCAAACATCACAAACATTTTTCCAAGAGATCTTATGCTCTTTCAGAAATGAAACAATTGTGTCAAATATATCACATGTAGTAGTTGTCATTCAAGACGGTTTCATAAAATAAACTCATCTTTAAAGTCACCATCATTAATATACCTCATGTAAACCAGTCACTGTGAATGGTTTGCAATGTCTGTAGATTCATCAAGCTGGATACTAAATATTGGAAGTGGACCAGATTTAATATCTTGGATTACCTGATCAAGATTATCAGCAGACATGTTATCTATTCTTCTTTGGACAGTGTCATTAAATAAGGAATTTGTTACACTCAATTTTGTAACAAATTTGTCTCCAATCATAACTCAAACAATGTTTTTGGCCACTGGCACCAGTAAATCCTCAGCAATGGTGTGAGGTTTCATAGCTCTGGCAATTCTGAGTGCTACCAAATATGAAGTTTCAATGGCTGCTGTGTTTTTTTGTTTGTTTGTTTGTTTTTTTGTGGTACTTGCCACCAGTGTCAAGTCTGACTTTCTTGAGCCCATCATCTTTGCTTTTAGAATAGTTGGTATCCTTGCCAGCCAAACTCAGGTGCTTGCTATCAAAATGGCGTTTTAGTTTGTTTGGCCTCATAGATTTGGCTGATAGAACTTCACAACAAATAACACATTGTAGTTTCTCAATTTCTGCTATAATTATTGAGGTAAAACCGTACTATAAAAAAATCTTCATTATATTTTCTTTTGTTAACATTCTCTTCTACACGATCCATTGTAATGGGATGGTTTGCTAATGAAAATAATATATAGCAATACCTAAAATGGGACAAAAGATGATACATGGCATACTTCAGTCAATACAGTTTATTAAAGTTTCCTATGATTTACCATTCTTGGTTTTTTTTTTTTTTTTTTACATACCTGTTAGTATCACAAGGGGCAGTATTCACATCATCCCCAGCTGAATATAAAAGGACTGATCAGCATCCAGACTAAGTTCCCATGGTACAGTTATATATATATGTATATTTTTTTTAAATTTTTTTTGCAGTAGTCGATGATTTTATAGTATGTGATTTTACATTCACTCAGTAATTATAATTCATGAAGGGTCATTTTACCTCCAATACTGCTGCTTTCATCATGGTAGCTGCTTTTAGCAGAGTAATTGCTTTCAACACAGCAGCTTCTTTCTACACAGCAGCTTCTTTCTCTACATGTGTGACTGGTCCGAGTAAGTACATTATGCATGTACAGTATGCAACCCTGTCACATACACCTGTATTTGTATGGGGTGTATGTGATGGGGTAGGCAGAATGGTGTCATCATGCTGGGTACCCTTATGTGGATACATCTGCGTGTGGGCAGACTCCCCTGGAGATGGGTAGAGGAGAAAATACAGATTTTCTGATGGTCTTAGGCAACCCCTGGGAAAAGGTTGTTCTACCCCCAAAGGGGTCACAACCCACAGGTTGAGAACTGCTGCATTATATGGATGGCTTGTGCTTTTTTAATCAACCAACCTGTGCCTATACCAACCTGTCCTAATAAAGAGTGGAAAATTCAAGCCATTAACATTTATTGAGATAATTGATATGTGACAATTGATAACTATTCATCCTATTTTGTGAAAGTACATTGTTTAGTTTTATCTTTGGTGTCATTGTGGAAACTAAGTTTTATCTTTTAGCTTCTGGGTGTTCAGTATGTTGGTGGCCCATGGTAACAGTCAGTGTGGAGAATAGGCCTCAATCCTATAGAGCTGGTCTTGTCGCAAACTTCTTCATTGTTTGCATGTCAACAAATGATTTGATTGATCCTTCAATTTTAAAGCTTGACTAAGCAGGCTATAGAATTCTAGGCTGAAAATTGTTTTGTTTAAGTAGGTTAAAAGTAGATGACCAACTTCTGTCTTGAGAACTTTCATTTGAGAAGTCTGCAGTCACCCTAACAGATTTGTCCCTGTCAGTCAATTGGTGTTTACTCCTAGTTGCATGCAGAATCTTCTCTTTCATCTTGACTTTGGATAGGTTCATGACAATGTATCTTGAAGAAGTCCTGTTTGAGTTGAGATGACCTGGGTTTGATATCCATCTGAAAGGAGTGTGTCAGAATCTTTGGTGATACTGGGGAAATTTTCATTTATAATGTCCTCTAATAGGGCTTCCGTTCCTCTGGGACAATCATCTTCCCCTTCTGGAATACATATAACTCATATGTTTGAAAGCATAATGAAATCCCGTAATTCTTTCTCAGTGAATGTTCTGTTTTCTCTCTCTTTTTTCCTGCCTATTTTATTTTTCACTTTTTGCAGTTTTTCACTGGAGCTGGGTTTGAACCCACCACCTCTGGCATATGGGGCCGGCACCCTACTCTTTTGAGCCATAGGCCCCTTCCTTTCCTATCTCTTTGACTACCTGTGATAGCTCAAGAGCTTTGTCTTCTACTTCTGAGATTCTTTCTTCTGTATGTCTAATCTGTTATTGGTACTTTCTACTGCATCTTTAAGTTCCCTGTTAGACTTAAGGAGCTGTTTAAATTCTTTAAGCTCTGTTATATCCTTTGTTTATTCCTTCTTTATTATTTTTTTCATTTTTACATATACATGTGATTATTAGGTTTCCGCTTTTTTGCCTTCACAGAATTAAAAAGGCTTACAATTTACCAACAATAACAATGTTTAAGATAAGGACTAGAAACATAAACCTTGTAAAGATTCAATGAAGATAAATACATTCAGAAAATAAATCAGGTGATTATTGCAATGAAGTATTAAGCAATAATAATAATAGTAATACAAACAAAGTAACATTCACATTGTCAAATAAGAGTATGATTATTATAGAATGCAGTTCAGTATAGAATCATCAATTAACTTCTTAATATTTTTTCCAAATTCTCAAAAAATAGACAAATAATATTTATAAATAAAAATAAAAGATAATTTCAAAAACCAGATCATGCCAAATCTTATAGACAATAGAAAAAGAAGAAATACTCCAAAAGCTGCTTAATCTGGATACACCTGATATTAAAATTGGAAAAAACATAATATTATAAAGGGTAAATTACAAACACAATTCACTTTTAAATGAGGATGCAGTATTCTGTACCCTCAAGAACATATTAACAAGTTGAAGTAAAAATTAATGTTTAAGTGATGTACTTTAGTCAAAATCAAATCCAATTTGTGT
This sequence comes from Otolemur garnettii, assembly GCF_000181295.1. NCBI lineage: Eukaryota > Metazoa > Chordata > Mammalia > Primates > Galagidae > Otolemur > Otolemur garnettii. Next base: position 11,358,443 of record NW_003852397.1, on the reverse strand, counting down.
GAGAATTAGTCACTCTTTTCTTTTTTTTTCTCGTCCTTACCCTCACCCCCTCTCTCCTTCTCTGTCTGATTACCCCTTCCCCCATGCCCCACCATGTCATTAATTGTCATTAATTGTCCTCATATCAAAGTTGAGTACATAGGATTCATACTTCTCCATTCTTGTGATGCTTCACTAAGGATAATGTGTTCAACCTCCATCCAGGTCAGTACAAATACTGTAAAATCTCCATTTTTTTAAATAGCTGAGTAATACTCCGTGGTATACATATACCACAGCTTGCTAATCCATTCCTGGGTTGAAGGGCATTTAGGCTGTTTCCACATTTTAGCAATTGTAAATTGGGCTGCAATGAACAGCTTAGTACAAGTATGTTTATAATAAAAGGTTTTTTTTTTTCCTTCTGGATAGATGCCCAGTAATGGAATTGCAGGATAAAATGGGAGGTCTAGGTTGAGTTCTTTGAGGTTTCTCTATACTTTCTTCCCAAAAGATTGCATTAGTTTGCAGTCCCAACAGCAATGTAGGGATCTTTCTCTCCACATTCGTGCCAACATCTGCACGTTTGAGATTTTGTGATATAGGCCATTTCACTGGGGTTAGATGATATCTCAGGGTGGCTTTAATTTGCATTTCTCTAACAATTAGAGATGGTGAGCATTTTTTCATGTATTTGACAGCCATTCATCTATCTTCTTTAGAGAAGGTTCTGTTCATCTCTCTTCCCCATTGATATATGGGATTGTTAGTTTTTTTTTCTTGTGGATTAATTGAAGTTCTGTATAGATCCTAGTTATTAAAATTTTGTCTGATTCAAAATATGCAAATATCCTTTCCCATTTGGGTAGGTTGTCTATTTGCTTTGGCTGTTGTCTCCTTGGCTGTACCGAAGCTTTTCAATTTAATTAAATCCCATTTGTTTATTGTTGTAGTTGTTACTATTGCCATGGCAGTCTTCTTCATAAATATTCTTAATATTGTTCATCTTTTATTTGATTCTATTTTTGGATTTCCCTTTGGTTATTTTCCACTTTCTCAGCAATTTCCTTCATTCTTTTGACCATTCATATTTTATATTCCCTTTCTGTTATTTCTAACACTTCTTTTTAGGTAGAAACCTCTACAGTGGCTACTTCATAGTCCCTTTGTAGGGGTTACTCTGTTCTGGATTTTCATGTTGCCAGAATTTTTCTGCTGTTTCTCCTCATGAGTGTTTTCTTTTGGTCTCTTTCCTTGTCTTACTTTTTCCTTTCACTGCCTTTTGCTCTTTAAGTTACTGTGTCTCTGACCTAAGGTGTTGAAGTGTCTATTTGGTAAAGGACTAAGAGGAAGAGAAGACTGAAAAATAAGAAGTGATAGATGATAGAGAAAGAGAAAAGGAAAGGAAAGGGAAAAGAAAACGGGAAGTTCAACAAAGAAGAGAGAAATAGAAAGAGACCCTGGAGTAGTAGTGGTGTACAGTAGGTACTTTGACCTCCATTCACAAATTCCAACCTCTGTGACCCCTTGAGGTCTGGGAACTCTTTGTCAGGCTGAGCAGACACAAGACCTCACCTCCACTCAAGAAATAATAAAAAAAAATACTGTACACCAATAGAAAACAAACAGACAAAAAACCTTAGAGAGTAAAATTTGGGGAATAAAGCGTAACAGGGGCAGAAAAACTAGCAAAAATAAATCCCATACTATTAAAGAAGGAAACAATGAAAAAATCTGATTACATGAGAAAAAAGGTAGATAAGAAAAAGAAAAATCTAGGGGGAAAAGTTGAGAAAAAATTTTAAAAAGAAAAAAATATATATATGTATATAAGTCCTGCTATATATTGCCTGGGCAACAGGTGGTCTTCTGGGGTCTGGGATGCTAATCATCATGCTGATACAGCTGTATAAAATAAAGACTGAACTGAAAACCTCTGTCTTGCTGAAGAGATGTGGTTCCATCTTCCTGCCATATTTGCCCTCAATCCCTGCAGGGTTGGGAGCCTGAAGCTCTCCTTAGCTACCTTAATAGACATGCCTCAACTTTCCAAACTGTGTCCCTTGGCTACACAGTGGCTTCTCCAGGAAAATGTGTGTCGTTCGTATTTCTGCAGTAGTGGTTGCCCCGCTTATGAGGCAGGCTAGAACTGGCCTTACAGTAGGACCTTGCAGGATGAGCTTGCAAGGCAGCTTCCCCACAATAGCTGTACCTGGCCTATAGCAGAACAATGAAAGCTCAGCTCCACCTGGTGGTTCAGTCCTGGCCCCTCAGTGTGCTGTTCAAAAATTACTCCCTTGCCTAAGTTCTCCCAAAGTAACTCAACCAAGTGCCTAGGTGAAAAAACAAACAAACAAACAGAAAACAAAACAAAGAAACAAACAAAAAACCTGTATGGCAGGCCTTACCTGCCTGCAAACTGTCACCACTGCCACTACTGTGGCAACTGGCTGGCACCCGCTGCCAAGTACTTGCCACTTCTCCACTGTTTTCATCCTACTCTTGGGGTCCTGTAGTCTCCTTCTGCCTCCCTGTGCCCCCCAAGGGATATTTTTTGGCAGAACCTATAAGCCAGAAGTAGCTGGAGTCTTTTCTCCTCAAATATCACCATGCATGGCTGCAGAGAAGCTGTCTCTAGTCTGCCATCTTGTTCCTCCCCTGTTATCTAAAGCATTTCATTTTTGAAATTTGTGTTTAAAGAACTATTTATAAAACAGACCTATCCAGACTGACATATTTGGATGAGGTAGGTGGCCAAGGATTAGGCGATGACTCTATGGAAGAATAACACCTGAATTTATATGGGACTCTCACTTGCAGGTATTTTGTTCTAAAACTGAGTATAATTAGGTCAGACGTTAGGCAAACAGTTTTCAAAAATCTTCAAATACCACATCTTATTTGCTTGTTTCTCTTTTTTCCCCTAACTAAATTCTTCCATGTAATTAATTAAGGCTCTAAACACCTAACCCCAGCATTTACGGGTACAAATCTATAAAGAAGTTGTCATTGAGCGTGTCAAAAGCAGATATAGTTTGATGTCTTTTAACATATCTGTGTAGGACGTTATGTACCTGTGAATAAAAGACTCTGGGTAGCAGTTATTTCAACTCCTACATCTTTGTAATCTTTAGTTATACTTTCCAGTTTTATATACTCTAGTGAGACACTGAATACCATTTCCTTGAAGGAGAAATTTCAGTATAAGGAAAAAAGAAGGTATTTTAAGACACATGAAATTATAAATATATTCTGCGTGAGACAACATACAAATTGTCGATTTTTTCACTGAATAATCCCTAAAGGGTCATTTTATAAGATGAATATAGGTAACTAAATTTTTAATCATCTTTCTGGTCTAACATTGTCAAACTTTATTGTACATAAGAAATATAACAAGTGAGGTTTTATAATAAAGATTCTGAAGCTTCACCTTTAAATTTTAATTTTGTAGACTACCTGTGGAGTAAGGAAATAAATATTTTTACCAGTTGTCTCTAGTGATTCTGATGCTCAGGGCTTACTGACTACAAAATACCTTTTGAGAGCCTTGTGTTAGTCTGAGCAGAAGCTCTGTGTGGTGCCATGATTGGAAGGCCATTTTTACTCCAGTCTCAAAGTTAAAAAAAAAAAAAAA
>NW_003852397.1:11333264-11354807 GCF_000181295.1 Otolemur garnettii | reverse complement strand
CATAGCTGTGTACATTAATATAGTCATGGGGTACAGTGTACTGTTTTTATATACAGTTTGAAATATTTTCATCAAACTGGTTAACATAACCTCATGTCATTTTCTTAGTTATTGTGTTAAGACATTTATCTTTTACATTTAGAAAGATTCACATGTACCCTTATAAGGTGAACCATAGGCGTGATCCCACCAATCACCCTCCTTGAAGTACTCCCCTTAGCCATCTGGTAGTGATATTCAGTAAGGAGGTATGTAACATTTTTTCTAGGATGAATTCAGGAACTGAATTGTTCAACCTTGTATTTATTTACCTTCCTTATTATTAATCTTCCTTTAATTGCTTACACATTTGGTCCATAAACAGAAAAAAAAAAAAAAAACAACAACTTTAGCACCCAGTCTACTCTCTCATGTAATCAAATTAGTTTAAGAAAAATTCTCATTCTTTGTGAACAAAGATCAAAAGATGGACAGAAGGCAATACAAGCATAAGGCAAAAGCTTAAATAAAACTTTAGAGAGTAAAAAAGTCCTTTCTGCATATATGAAGTACACAGAGAGGAAATATGTGTGAAGTTAATATTGACTGGAAAGTTCTACAGACAGTAATGATACTTAAGTGAAATAAGTTCATGGTATTTTTTTGCTTTACTGATTCTTAGAGTCTAATTTAAGAATATTTAAGTTATATTAATGGTTCTCAAACCAACTTTAGCATGTAGGATCATCTAGAAGAATTGTTAAAACACAAGTCTAAGAGTCAATAAGTCTGAGATGGTGCCCTATGCCTGCACTTTAAAAAATTTCCCAATTCCCACTTAAAGGGCACAATGGTAGGGAAGATGGCACACCTCTTAGATGTGGGACATTACTCCAACAGAGACTTTACCTAACAAATGCAAACATTGTAACCTGATTATTTATATCCCCACATTAATCTGAAATAAAAATAAAATAATAATTTTCCAATCAGTGCTTTTGGTGCTGTTCTGGGGGCCTCATTTTAAGAACCATTGAGTTATACTAAGGAGAAGCCATTGTTTTGGACCTTTATCTATTTTGAACTATATTCTTAGAGCTGTATGCATTTGTTTTTTATCTCATTGCAACTTTAGTAATGTCTCATTTTTTTCTCTAATCAAGGCTATTAAAGATATACAAACTGAAGTGAAAGTAGAACATAACCTAGAATAAGTATAGCAATTTGGTTTAGGCATTAAGACCTTTTTCTAGCTATTGAAAGTAAAGAAGTTTTATTCTTAAACTCAAGGAAATAAAAAACAGTGGACTTCAACTTGATATTGTTATAACTATTATAGTTCGCTGGCAGACTTGCTAAAACCTCAGAAGTTAGAAGGAAGGGATCAAGATAAGTAGTGGTGAGAAGCTGGAAGAAAGGAACCTGACTGTAGATGGTGACTACTTGGAGAAAAGCAGAGGATCCACTCCATGTTGCCTTTTCATCCTTAATATTTCTTACTACTGCATCAGTGAAGGCACTGTGATTTAGTGGCTCTAAGAGGGGATGATTCAGCGGACCAAAAGATTTAATGTATTATGGGTGCAATAGCAGATTTAGAAGAACAATCCAAGCTAACATTCCTTCTGCTCTCAGAGTACTATGTAATGGAAGAAATATTAGTGGTTTTTAAATGATTACAGCAGAGATAGTTCCACAGAAGTCACATGTATCCCAGAATAGAGTAGGAGGTTTTTTCTTGCAAACTAGCTTAACATCTTTCATGGTACAGAAAGTGAGAAAATGTGAAACATCTTCATGGGTCGGATGAACAGAACACAGCTGCTATTTTTATGCAATGATGGTCAGGGATCAAATGAGACAGAGACGATCTCAATGGATGCCAGTGTGGACATATGACCACAGGACTCAGGACTAGATGGATCCCTCACCAACACATGGCTTTCCTGTGTACTCACGAAGGCCTTTCAAACAAATCTATAACTCAAGGGAGGGACAGAAGAGTAATGAGTTTCTAAATGGACTGAGATTTAATTCTTGTCAACAAATGTACTGAGAACTCAAAGATAAAAATAAACTCAGATGTAGACAAAGAAAAGAAATTGTGATCTGGCACACATAACTTTGTGACCTGACATGTATTCTTCCTGGTATGGTATGAAATTTGCACATGAAGAGGGGTGGTATTCAGCAGTGGTATTTCTATTCCTACCAGGAAGAATTTTTAGGGTCAGCTTAAAATAGGAGAATGCAGCCTCAGGGATGAAGAGATAGCAGAACTGAGAGCTGTGACCCCTGCCTCTACATGACATAGCTATTAGGACCAAGAAGAAGGGACTCTGTAAACCAATATACAACTTGTGTTTCAGTTTAACTTCAGCTAAATAAATTCAATTGAGAAAAAAAAATCTAGTTACCAGGATATCAGCTCACTTATCGAACAGCAATTCATTGAACATGAATTGCTTCGAGACCCTTGCCTCACTTTTTTTATTAATTTATAATGTCACAAATTCTTTTCAATTCTAGTGTTTCCCATCTCAAAATACTCACATTGAACCACTTAATCTCAGACTTTAAAGCTTGATACATTATGCTCCACTGACTGCTCTCATGAGACATTGCCAAGATTCTGCCAAGGTGATGTTCTTAACTAATTACAGTGTGTTCTGATAAAACTAGCTTTGTTAATTAACAGGTTTTCTGGTGTCATTTTAGGCAATTCAAGAGAATAATATTTTTGTTTATTTATACGTTAACTCCATAAACACTCATTGAATACGTACTATTTCCTAGGAATTATGTGAAGTATTAGGGATTCAGAAACTAAAAGTAAAGGTTTAAAAAAAAGCAAGAAAACAAACACATACAACAACAACAAACTCACCATAATTCTAGAAGAAAATTTGGGAAAAACTGTCCTGGGTGTTAGACTGGGCAAAGAATTTATGATTAAGACCCCCAAAGCAAATACAACAAAACCAAAAATAAACAGATGGTAAATTATTAAATGAAAACATTTCTGTACAGCAAAAGAAATAATTAACAGAATTCATAGATAACTTACAGAATGGGAGAAAATATTTTGCAAACTATATACCTGCATAAAGGGCTAAATCCAGAATCTACAAAGAAGTCAAAGAAATCGGCAAGGAAAACAAAATTAGAAATGAGAAAATGATATAAACAGATATTTTTTTGAAAGAAAGATATGCCTAACATATGAAAAAAATGCTCCACATTACTAATTACAAGGGGATGGAAATTATACACATGAGGAGATAGCACTTATCAGGTCTCCCTGAACCTTAGCCCCGTCACAGTGGCAATTATTAAAAAGTCAAAAAACAATAGACATTGGCCTGCATGTGGTAAAATGGGAACACTTATGCACTGTTAGTGAAAATGCAGATTAGCACAACTTCTAAGGGAAGCAGTACAGAGATTCCTCAACAAACTAAAAGTCGACCTATCTGGTGATCCAGCAATCTACTACCGGGGATGTATTCCAAAGAAAGTAAGTCATCATATCAAAATGGCACCTTAGTGTATAAACATAACAGCACGAGTCACAAATGCAAAAGTATGGAATCAACCTAAGTGCCCATCAACTGTTGGCTGGATAAAGAAAATGTGGCCCATATGTATCATAGAATACTACTTCACCTTAAGAAAGAATGAATAATGTCTTTCACAGCCATTTAGATGAGCCTAGAAGCCACAATCCTAAGTGAAGTATCTCAGGAATGGAAAAACAAATATCACACATACTCACAAGTGAGAGGTGAAAGAGCAGCATAACTGGTCACACAGAGTGGCATGAGAGACTTTGGAGACCAGGAAGTGGGGAGTGGGAGGTGAGTGAGGGATTATAATCTACCTGTTGGGTACAACGTGTACTATTTAGGTGATAGTTAACACTAAAATCACTGACTTCATCACTGTACAATTTATCCGTGTAAGGAAAACACTTCTACCTCCTAAGTCTACTGAAGTAAAAACATAAAGAAAGGGAATCTTAGATTTAAAAAAATACTGAAATCATACACACAGAGAGCAGAACGGTGGTTACCAGAAATTTGGTATCAAGGAAATGAGCAGCGGTTTGTCAAACCATACAAACCATCACTTACGCAGAATAAATCAATTCTGGGATCTAACATATAACATGGTGACTACAGTTACTGATAATGTGTTATATACTTGCAGTTTGCTGAAAGTCCATCTCAAGCATTCCCACCACATACACACAAGGAAAGCTATGTGGGGTGCTGAATGTGTTAATTAGCTTATTTGGTCATCATTTTAGAGTGTGTATGTATGTTAAATCAACACATTGTACACCTTATATGTACAATCTGTATTTATCAATCATTCCTCAGTAAAGCTGGGGGAAAGTCTTTTATCCAAATTTCTTATATTAGATACAAAACAGTGGGTTTCTTAATAATATTTATATATTGTCTCCTAATAATCCTGTATGCTTATGTATCCTAATATTTCTTTGAGAAAGAGCAATAGGGTAAATGCAAAAAAAAAATGCAAAAAAAAATGGAAGAAGTTTGTCAAAAAAACATAAAGCACATATTACATGCAGAAGACTGCTTTTTAATAAAATTACGACTATCATGGTTTAAATCAGCGGTTCTCAACCTGTGAGTCCTGCCCCACAGGAACTGTATTAAAGGGCTACGGCATTAGGAAGGTTGAGAACCACTGGAAAGGAACCAAGCACTTTACACAAATATGAGTGATTCTTTCATAATTGGTATTTTTGAAAGTTCCTGAAGTCTGTTGGAACACTTTAGTACCACTTATTATTTAAAGTGAATGGGGAGTTGCTAAAACATTCATATCAGGTGACTTGAGTCTCCGGTTCACCTGTTGAATATAAACTACGGTCCTACCCCTGCAATTGTATTGCCTTCTTTTTCTTTCTCTAAAATATTTTTCCTTTCAGGATCCATGTGTCTTCTGGATCTAGAGGGGGAGTAATGAGGTCTACCTTCTAGTCCCATCAGTATTATCCTTGTGGTCCTCAGTATCTTGGGCATTCCTTTTGGCTTCTTAAGACTTAATATTTTTTGGCCATAAAAAGAGAGGATTGGTTACATGATACAGAGCTGCATTCCAGCTCAAACCATGAAAGCTTTCCAGCCAGGTGTGGTGGCTCATGCCTATATTCCTAGCACTCTGGGAGGCTGAGGCAAGTAGAATGCCTGAGTTCACAGGTTCGAGACCAGCCTGAGCCAGAGCAAGACCCCGTCTCTAAAAATAGCCAGGCATCGTGTCAGGTGCCTATAGTCCCATTTGCTTGGAGGCTGAGGCAAGAGAATCACTTAAGCCCAAGAGTTTGAGGTTGTTGTGAGATATGTCACCATGGCCCTCTACCAAGGATTGACTCTGTCTCAAAGAAAACAAAAACAAAAACAAAGCAAGGCCTTTCTTCATGATAATTTATTCTAGCTCACTTTGAGTTATCCACTTACTTTTTATTACTATTTATCTCCACATTTGAAAAGCAAAAAGTAACACTGGTTTCCATAACTAATATTTCTCAACTTATCCTAAAGCAAATGTAATAAGCATTAAATGTCAACAACCACAAGTTGTGTGATTACGCACTCGCAGAAGAGAAGCTGATGTAACGAGGTCCCATGGAAGCAACATGCTTTGCATACGTGCATATTTGTGCTCTGGGACGCTAGAAGAGCCACCTGGCTGACAGGCTCGGTGGAGTCAGAACATCCACGTCCCTCTGCTTTATGTCTTCCTTTTCAATTTCTAGGCCCTGCCCTCTCGACAGGATGATGTGCAACAGAAAGTCAAAACACTCCAGTGACACAGCCATTGCACCCAGCTGCACCTGCCCACACAGAGCCAGTAAAGAAGCCAGTCTGCCATGTAAGTCATCCTGTACAGCATTCTAGATTAAATGGATCAGAGCAGTAGAGGGCAGAACGGGCTATGAGAAAATTCAGAATATTAGGCTCTTTCTTAGTGAAGGAAAATTGGAGAAATAACTTACTAAGTTACCAAATAACCCTCCCCCCCTGCTGCTGCCTTGCGTGCCCTGGCCTTGGATGTCACTGAATTAACAAGTGAACTTGATGTTTTTCTCAGGTGTGGAAATTGCTCTAAGGAAAGGTGCCTTGCTCTGACAAAGCATTTAAGATTTCACGCACACATACGAAAACTTCCTCTCATCTATTGCTATCAAAAGGAATATTATAATTATATGTTAAGTATATTTCCTATTTATTTACAATTGTTTCAAATCATACAAGAACAACAAAGAGAGACCATAGATATTCACCTAGTGTCAGAGAATTAGTTAAACACCTAAAAATTAATACGATTAATTCAATAATGGTGTGTGTTAATTAATGTGTGTTAACCATGTGTGTTGATTAAAATTAATCAACTTGGGTCTTCTCCCACCCCACCTGCCAAGAACAATTTTTGACTTTGACTCTTCATTTTCCTTTTCTGAGACAGAACTGTAAACTTAAAAATTGCAGAAAATGGGACGTTTACCCATCCTTACTATAAACTTCATTTCAAATTAGATTATAAACCAAAACGGTGCTGAGAGACTGTTTTATTTGGTATTTTATAATCAAGTATAGATACTTACCATTTTTAACATAATATTCCTCATTTCCATTAAAAATGTAATTGACCTCTATCTACAAACTCTTTTTCCTCCATATCCCCACGTGAATATCAAGTCAGTCATCAGAAAATTCTCTACGTTAGGGTAATTTTTTTTTTCAGTTACGCACTGCAGGAAATCCGGTATGCTCAGCTTTTGCCCTAATTGATAGTCATGTGACAATCAAAAAAATGCCTGTAGAAATTTTCAAAATATACTTGAATGAGTGTAATTTTCTTTCTTGAGATATACTGTTTTGAATCCCAAGCATAAGGGTACAGTTTTCCTAAAGGAGAGAGAAGTGCCCACGGACTTTGAAAGGGAAATGCTCACAGTGGTGGGAGGAGGTCCAAAGTCAGGAAAGCAGGACCAAGATCCAGTTGAAGCTCACCAGGGGAGTGTTTTTAAGTGTTTGCTATTGTCTGCATTTTTCTATTAAATTTTGAGGTATGAGATGGAAATAGCAGGCAGTAAGAGTTACAGACTATTAAGTTTATTCTTTAGTATAAGTCATTTTCTCGTATCTATTCAAACTTTGCATTGACTAGTCATAACATCCTCATTTTCATTCTCCCCCTACTCATTAAAGATAATAACATAATGCACAGACTCACAAAGGGGTGTGTGGAAACGCTAGGGAGAAAAAGCATCTTGCCCTACATACAGAACCTGGGGCCCAAAGGAAGGTGGCTGCATCCTATTAAAAGCCAATATTCCAAAGTTCTATTCAGAGACCAGCATGAAATAAAACTGGTTCATGGAAGCTGGAATCAGTAGGGAGGAGCATGTGATCAGCAAAGGAACTGCCAAGTAAATGGCTCTAGGCAGATAGGAGACAAACTTCTTTATCCTAAAGATTCTGTCCAATGTGGTCCCACTAGCTGCAAGGCTTTTGAACATTTCAAATGTTCCTAGTTCAAAACTGAGGAGTTGGGGAAGTATAAAATACACACAGAATTTCAAAAATGTGGTATGAAATAAAATATAAATTTTCTGATTAATTATTCTCACACTGATTTCATATTAAAGTGGCAATATTTTAATATACTGGGTTAAATAAAATAGATTGTTAAAATTAATGTTATGTGTTACTTTGTGCTTTTTATTTGTGACTATAGGAATAATTTGAAATTACCTATATGGATCTCATAAGTGCCTCACATTCAACAATGCTGATATCAGTGAAGGGGACATTTAAAGGGAAGGAGGGAAGGCTGTTACTGGGCTATTTGACTCATCTATTAACTGAGGTTCTCTAGGTCAGACACTAAATTGGGTATTGGAAAAACAGTGGCAAATAAAACAGACACAGTTCCTAACCCAATAGTATCAAAAGTGCCCTCAGGGAGACAGAAGTTAAATAAATAGTTATTTAATTATAAATCACAATAAGTATCATTATGCAAAAGTAAAGGCTGATAGGAGAGAACGTAATAGGGTGAGAGAGCAGACCTGGAAGGTCTCTATGAGAAAATAACATTTATTAAGGACTGAGGTCTGGTGTGGATTGAATTTGTGCTGTGCACTGAGAATTTATGCCCTCTGAAATTTATATGTTCAAATCCTAACCCCCAAGGTGAGGATATTAGGAAGTGGGGTCTTTTGGAAGTGATTAGGTAGAGCTCCCGCGAATGAGATTAGTGCCCTTTTAAAAGAGGTTGCAGAGAGCTCTTTTGCTCCCTTTGCTGTCTGAGGATACAGATAGAAGATGGCCATCCATCTGTAACAAGGTAAGAGAGCCTCACCAGATGCCAAATCTGCTGGACTCAACCTTGGTCTTCCCAGCTTCCAGAACTTTGAGAAATAAATTTCTGTTGTTACTAAGTCTACGATATTTTTCTATAGCAGCCCAAACAGACTAAGACATCCAGGCAAAGGATTTCAGAAAGAAGAGCATTAGCTATAGACGGTATGCTGTGCAAGGACTCTGGGGCAAGAGAAAGCTATCTAGAGCCAATCAGTGTGCCTCACTGGTGCTAAAGAACTAGCTACAGCCTTGTAGTATAGCTTGAAGTCTGGAAGAGTGATGCCTCCAGATTTGTTCCTTTTTCTTAAGGTTGCTTTGGCTATTTGGCCTCTTTTCTGGTTCTAGATGAAGCATAGAAGTGTTTGTTTGTTTTTTTTTTTTCCTAGATCTGTGAAAAATAATATTGGTATGTTGATTGGTATTACATTAAATCTGTAAGTCACTTTGAAGAGTATGGACATTTTAATAGTGCTGATTTTGCTGATCCATGTGCTTGAAATATTTTTCCATTTGTTTACATCATTTACTTTCCTTCCTCAATGATTCTCTTTGTAGAGATCTTTCACCTCCTTAGTAAATTTATTTTTAAATTTGTGATTTTCTTTGTAGCTGTTATGGAAAGTATTGAGTCTTTGATTTGATTCTCAGCTTAATTGTTGTTGGTGTATAGGAATGCTACTCATGTACATTGATTTCATCCCCTGAGACTTTGTTAAGTTAATTTAACAATTCCAGGCATCCCTTTAGAGAATTTTGGGAGTTTTCTAGATAGATGATCTTATCATCAGCAAAGAATGATAATTTTACCCACTCTTTCCTATTTAGGTACTCTTAATTTCCTTCTCTTGCCTAATTGCTCTGGCTAGGACTTCCAGCACTGTGTTGAATAGAAGTGGTAACAGTGAACATCCCTGCTTTATTCCAGTTCTGAATGGAAAGATCAAAACAGAATCCATATCTTTCACTGCTCACTAAAATTAATTCAAGATGGGTTAGAGACTTAAATATAATACATGAACCCATAAGGATCCTAGAAGAAAACTTTGGGAAACCCTTCTAGATATTTATGAAGAAGCCCCAAGGGCAATCACAGTAATAACAAAAATAAAGAAATGGGACTTCATTAAATGTAAAACCTTCTGTACAGCCAAAGAAAGAACCAAGGGAGCAAAAAGACAACTTACAGAATGGGAGAAAATATTTGGATGTTATACATATGTAAAGGGCTAATAACCAGACTCTACAAAGAATGCAATCAAATCAGCAAGAAAAAAAAATTAAACAACTCCATTAAAAAGTGTGTAAGAGACATGAACAGAAGCTTTTCAAAAGAAGATGATCTAATGGTCAATAAACACATGGAAATAAATGCTCAATGTCACTAATCATCAGAGATATGCAAATCAAAACCACAAGATATCGCCTAAACCCCACTGAAATGGCTTTTGTAAGAAAGTCCCCAAGATGCTGGCATGGATGTGGAGAGGAAGGAGCACTTATACACTCTTAGGGGAATTGCAAACTAGTACAACCACTATGGAAAATAGTGCGAAGAATCCTCAAAGAACTAAAAGTAGATCTACCATTTTATCCAGCAATCCCACTTTTGGGTATTTACCCAAAGGAAAAAAAAAAGCATTTTATCAAAAAAAAAATACTCCACATGTACTCAAATTTTTATTGCAGCAAAATTCACAACTGCAAATACATGACATCAACTCAAGCGCCCATCAATTCGTGAGTGGATTAATAAAATGTGGTATATGTATACCAAGAAATACTACTCAGTCATAAAAAATAAGTTAATGTCTTTTGCAGCAATTGGAATGGAACTGGAGGCCATTCTCCTAATGAAGAATTGCAAGAATGTACAAATAAGCACAGCATGTATTCACTATCAAATTGAAACTACCTAGCCAGCATTCACATGCGCAGATAGATGATAACTCAAAGGGAATCAGCAGGTGGGAGGAGGGAGGAGAGGATGGATGAAACCATACCTAATGTATACTGTCTAGGTGATGAACACACTTGTAACTTTGACTCAAGGAGTACAAAAGCCATCCATGTAACCCAAAACATTTGCACCCACATAATATTCTGACATTTAAAATGCATAAGCAAGGAAGGTTTAAATTACAATATCAAAGGCAGAAAGAACAAAATCTGCTATGTAAAAGTTTGACCACATAAATACATAGAAGATTTTGGACGAAAAATATCAAATAAAAATATAGGGAAAAAGGTGACTAAAGGTGGGAAAAGAGAGAGATAGTCAGGGGTCAGATCATTGTTGACCACTTTAATACTTAGGAAAGAGTTAGCAAGAGAGTGAAACCTTTATATTTTTAAACATATTCCTTTGGTTTGATGGTGAATAGTTCAGCTGCAGCTCGTATGGGTTTGGGAAGAGCAGGGACACAACTGCAGTCAGCCCAGTGAGAGACAAGGTGTTTGGTTCCAGCAGTTGGGATGGTTCTGTTCTCTGCCTCAGCACATGGTGCTGCTTTTCAGTTGGGTCAGATACTTCTCTCCTAGGGTGATGATCTGTCTCTATTATATTCCTTTCTTTCCATTTGCTATTAGTCTTGGAAAATTACTTCTTTATCCTCTTTAGATTTTTCTAATGACAGTTGGCAACTTTATGATTTTCTTGCCTTATTATACTTGATTAAAGCCTCTTTGCCTCCTTTTTCAAAAGCAGCATGTTAAAAAGGAAGCCATTCTTGCCTTGTTCTTGTCTTGGGTAGATATCATAAATATCCTGGAGTTAGAACATCAGAGAACAGTACTGCTACTACCTAGTGCTAGGTCAGAACAGACAGACCCTTAGCTATTGAAACTGCTTGAAAATATTTTATTCTTGCCGTAGCACTAGTTGAAGGAAACTTTTGAAGTCTACCAAATACATAAATTAATTGAAAACATATTTTAACAATTTATTAGACAATCATTTGCATGCTTAACAACATTTAAAAATTATAAAATATCTTTAAAGAATAATTCTTTTTGTCCTCATTTCCTGACCCTGACCCTGAACAGGTGAAGATTGCTATTTGTACCTTGTGCATAATTCCAGAAATTACTTTTTTCATGTACATTTGTCTAAAGGAGAAAATTCTCCCGTTATTATTTTCTTTATACTTGGGGTATACCACAAAAATTGTTCTGCACAATACTTTTGCTTCTGAATTTTATTTTCATTGAAGTATAATTCCTTGTTGTAATATGGATAGATCATAAGTCTACAGCTCCTTGGGTTTTGCAAACTATATGTACTTGTGTAAACCATAGACCAACTCAATTGATCAGCAAATTGCATCAAATCCATGTCTAATTACCTTTATCCAGAATTGGAGAACATCTCCTCAGCTCCACTAATACCAGGTCTGAGTCCATCATCTTATCTGGATTAAAAATGGCCACCAATGACCACTTAAACAATTTTTAGGCTATCATCTTTTCACAAGACAATGGCAGAAGATTTTTATACTATCAAGCAGATTGTGCCATGTCCTGCTCTTAGCAAAAACTTGTTGAGAATGTCCTTAAAATGAACAGCCTACAAGGCCTTAAATAATTCAGCCACCCCCTATCTCTGTGCAGGATTGGTTACATAAGTTGTGGTATCATTCATTCTCTTTCATTTTCATAAAATGAAAGTGCAGGGCCCCTTTCCCTGCATCTCCTAGATCTCTCACAGATAGAAAATGCAGTGTTTTTCCTTTCTTTCACAGTCTCTTTAGACCTCTAACATTATTTATACTTTGTGATTTAATGTGGCATTCCCTTGGCATGGCCATACTGAGTAAAGGCCCTCGTTGGACACCAGGGCTGCCCCGCTACTCTGTGTGTGTCTGCTGCACTGCTCCCTGGTACTTGGGATAGCTTTCCACAGTCCCTGCCAGCTGCAGGACCCAGAAGCTGTGCCCTAGCTGGGAGCAAGGCAGTCTAGGCAGGTCAGGTGTCTCTACTTCCCAGACCCCCAACTCTAATCCACGGCAGGTGAGCAAAGGCCAAGGGTACCGCAAATTCTGTAGCTGGGCATGATGGGGACTTGGATCTGGGATGGATGAGAGACTTTCTCCACCGAGTCACCATGGAATGCAGCTTAGAGTAGGGTGGCTACCACCGTGCTCCACCTCAAGAATCTTGTGTCCCCTACACCTAACCCTGACCCTTCTTACTCTCCGTCTGGGATCAAGGAACAAGACAGAGTTCAGGGAGGACTGAAAGGCTTGTACATACTCCAAGCTCTCCTGAATGCTCAATTATCCCTTCAGATTGTACTTAAAAAACACAAATGAAAGAATGATATTATTAGTAATTTTAAGAATTTGGCCACAAAGCAATCAAGTCTAAGCCCGGAGCCCTTCTGGTTGCATCCCCGTGAGCCTGGCCCTGCATGTCTGACATAACCCTATTCTTTTCATCTTTCTGCCCCTTCTGCAGCCCCCCTGGCCTGCTGGAAGTTTCCTGAGCATGCTGCTCTAGCCTTTTCAATTTCCTGTTTCTTCTTGCCCAAATGCTATTCTGTCAGTGACACTTTGACTCGTTTCTTTCCTTCTTCAAATCTGTACTCAAGTGTCACTTTCCCAAGGAGAGCTTTCTTGAATAATTTCTTTACACTTAGCAGTGCCCTGCATATGGCAGCCTACCTGCTATATTTTCAAAGTGTTTATCACCCTCTAAAATTTTATAGAATTTACCTATTAGGTATATTATTTATCACCTGCATTCCTTATGGAAGGAAAGCTCTATGAAGATAGGAACCACTTTCTGTTTTGTGTTACATATTGGTGTGTCCTAAGAATGCCTAACACTGATTGGCATGTGGCATATGAATAATTAAACTACATGAATTGATATGTGATTGAAAGATTTCCATCTGAAAATAAAGTGACATAACTACCTCGGCAAAGACTAAGTGTGTGTGTGAGAGAGAGAGAACGAGCAAGCGTGCACGATAGAGAGAGGGGAGCTGGAGAGGAATGGGCGTCAGCATTTTAAAACAGTGCATAGTTTAGAGGGAGAAATGCTATTTGCAGTTAATCAACACCAGCAGGTACTGTCTACTGTGTTGAACTGAGCAAGTCTCTGTAAAAATCAATCGATAAATAACTAGCTACTTTCCCAAAGTCACGTGAGTAAATGGCAGAGCCAGGATTCAAGCCCAGATGGGTTTGATTCCAACCCTGTGCTTAATCTTCTCAGGAGTTATTTGCATTTGGAAAGAAGTACTTGTCAATGAATGCACAGTTACCTTCCAGTTGGTGACAGGAGGACCTCCCCCCTGTCCAATGCTCTCTCTCCCTCCCTCCATCCTCCTCCCTCTTTGATCTTTCTCTCTCTTTTCCTGCCTGTCCTCCTCCTCTCTTCCTCATTCTCCTCTCCTTCTCCTTCTTCTCTGTCCTTTCCTTCTTCCTGAAGATTATATCCATCCTTTTGCAACCTATGTTCCAAGTGGCAGTTACGATGTTTGATAAATATTTATAATTCTTATTAAATATTCAACTCCAAATGCCTTTCTACCAGTCTTATCCAAAATTATTTCATTAAAGAGTAGAATAAAAAAAGAAATTTCCATCTAAAGTATAGATTTCATACTACCAATATCTAGTTGAATCAGTAGTTCTGTAAACTTTAATTATTAGTGAGGGTTTCTATTGAATAGCATTTTCATGGAATGTTCCAATTCAATATTATTTTTAAAATGAATGATGCTAGGATAGAGCAGTAAGAGAATGAACAAATAATCAAGAGAACTGGTGGATCCATACGCAAGTATGCTTCAACTTCGAAATCAAATTCAGATAAATATTTTCAGAGCATTTATTCGGAATTTAAGGGATTTGTACTCTACCTGAGACATAATATCCTAATGTAAACTCAGGAGAGAAGGGTAATTTATATTGACTATGGGCTACCAGTTCTAATTTTATGCTAAATACAATCTGAAGTATTTTAATATTACTTTCCATTTGTTGATAACTTATATTAATTTTTCTCCAATACCTAAATCTCTCTGGTTATCTCTTTACTGTTTCTTGAGAAATAACACTACCCCAATTTAAACATGCCTGAATTATTACAATAACCTTCTCTGCACTGCTACCCCCATATGCATAGTCTTAACTCTACAACCAGAAGAAATCTGGAATAAAGCCAGATCATGTCCTTCTTCTGCTGATTTTCCTCTAGATGCCTCTCATGCCCCCTCCTCTCTCCTCTCTGACTTCCCTGGATCTAAACCCCTGCTCACTTCCCTGTGCCTGCCCTGCCCTCTCTGTTATTCCTTCCACATGTCATTCATTTGCCATGTTAAGGCCTGGTAACCTTGACCATCTTCCTGAGTAGTCTTCTTCAGACATGTGCACCTGCTATTTCTCAGTGTGGTTTGCACTGCTCTCCTTCTTTTACTCCCAGACCCACATTCCCTATTCTTTCTGAATTCACTTTTCTCCATAGTACACAGGAACACCTGGTATATTAAGTAGTTGTTGGTTTATTCTATGTCTTCTGCCTTCTCTATCACCAATTAGAAAAATGAATGTTATAAGGGGAGGGATTTTTATCTGTTTTATTCTGCACTGTGTTCCCAGTGTCTAAGACAGTGCTCTGGGAAGAATATACATCCAATATATAGCATATACATTTTCTTCATTTGGGCGTTTAGCGGAAGTCCAAAATAATTAAAGAAACACTGATGTTCTAAAAGTTTTTTTATTGTCTTAGAGGATTTCATGTTGTAAGAAATTTTGTAATGAATTACTCATGTCTGTGATGCCTGAAACTTCAGGATGGTTTGTACCACAGACAACTGGAAATACATCATGCGTTAGTGTCTAGGTAAATGCTGTTCTTATTGCCTGCATTTTCTTTCAGAGAACTAACTCATTTTAATGACTTCAGCTATTATTTCTACAGATGCAAATGTCAAAACTGTGGCTCTGTCCTTGACCTCTTTCTCTGTTTCAGTTTTCCCTCTCTCTCTCTTCTAGGCAACTCTATATAGCTATCAAGTATAAAATGTGTAAGTCTAAGTCACAAACTTTGTAAAATTCAAATTAGCTCCCTCTTTAGCATTTCCTATTTATCACAGCATCATTATTATTTGTCTGGTTCCCCAACTGTGAAATACTCTTGTTAGTTATTGTAGACTCTAACTAATGGAAGAAAAGTATGAGATATTTTTTATGCTTCTAAGCTAATGAAGAATACTTTATCAATGTTTTTATCATAATAAAATAATTAAAAACTTTCAGAAAAAGTTTCTTTAATGGGGAAGGAACCTTAACTCGGGGTTACCTATGTAAGAGTGAGATCTGGAAATAGGGCTTTACAAAGTGAACTCATTAGACCAGCAACAGATCCATAGATGCAGATTTCTTGTGATATTAAAGGAAAATGGCCCTCTCCATGTATTCGGGTAGTTTTTCCAATCATTAAAGAAGCAAGGAATGGAAGATGTTCCCAAACTGTCTAAGCTGAGGATAAAGATCCTAATGTACCTGGGGCGTTTGTGCTCTGCAGGCAGGAGAGGTCCATCCTTCCATATCACGGACACTAGCCCTTCCCAGGAAGATCAGTGGTCCCACAGTGACATCTGCTTCTTCTGGAACATGCCTGTGGTTGCAGGAAGTAGACCTGAACCATAGACTCAGCTCAACTCCCTTCATCAACCTTGTAAGGTTGTAGTTAGACTTTAAATAACGAGTAAGGTTAGCATGTGCAAGGGTGATGCTGAAGGATTAGGCATTTGAAGAGAAAGATGTAGTAGGAACAAATTATTTTCTTAGAAAAATTAACTCCTGTTCATATAATGCACTTAACAACTCTGTAAGGTGTTGAGATGACGATGGTTGAGGATGTGAGATCTGGCTGAAAACCTTCCCATCCTTAAATAAACCCTTCCACCACAGAACTAAGTTTTATTTTAACTTTGTAGGAATTCTAGCAACAAGCAATTTTTGAAAACCAATAAGAGCTCATTTTCCAGCTCTGGCATGAACTTGGAGCCTAGACAAACTCATGTACAGGCAGATTCAGGGCTCAGGGACTTCTCCTGTCTCATGGATTCTTGGGCTGCCATGAGTTCAGCGATGGAGTTTCCAGATATGGCCATTGAGATCATTGCTTACTCTTTCACAGATTGCATTTCTTGATGTGAGAAAGGTTCTTTTTATGTAGGTTTTTAAAGCGCAGAAATAGTTAAAATATATAGAAGCCACAACTCCCATCACCTGTGCTATAAGGCTCTTACTGTAAAAAAATCACTCATATTTAGTTGGGTAAAACAACCATTTATTATGATTGTGGATTCTGTGAATCAGGAATTTGGATTGATTACAATAGGATGGCTTTTGTCTGCTCTAGAAAGTATGGGGTCTAAACTGGCAAGTACAAAGTGGAGGATAAAATCACATGGAAGAGAGAGAGAAAGAGAGCAAGAGGAAGTTACACCACTGCTATTCAGACTTCCAGATTTAAGACTTGGCTGTGACTTCAGATATAAAGCATTCTTCTATTGCTATGACATTTTAAGACAATAGAATTGCCACACTTTCTTTCCAGGTGTGTGTGTGTTTGTGTGTGTGTGTGTGTGTGTGCATCTCCTTGTATGTGTGTGATGCTGCTGCTGACATGTGTGTGAGATAAAGGGAGATGATATAAACTGTATTAACAAGTAGATTATTCTAAAATCAGTTAAGACCCATAACAGGCGATTTTTCTTCTGCAAAGCTATAAACTCTGATGACAACTGAATTTGTTGTTTTTCTCCAGTAGGAAATTTCTTACAAAGTTTACCATTTTTGCTGTGATACTCAATACTTGCTTGAGTGTGTTGTGAATGGCTGTAGTAAGAAGCACATTAGTGTATATGGAGGGCTCCATGCATGCCATTCTAAAGAAAGAAAAAAGCGAGCAGGGCTCTAGTCAGAGTTGGGTCTCACATTTTGCCACTCATCAACCTCCATCAATAACATTCACCAACCCTTTGCCCCATCCTCACTAGAAAGAGGAGGTAAAAATATTTTAACATTCCCTGAATACTGCAGATTGTGCCACAATTATACACATTTTTTTCAAGGGTTATATAGTCAATTTGTTCTTCATTAAAAACTTAAGTTCCCTGTGTTCTCTTTGACTTCCTGGAGAAATCGGCTTCTCTTTGTCTTTCCTCCTTCCTTCTTGGTATCCTTGCGTCTTTCTCCTGCTTTCTCCTTCCAGGTTCTATAATTCTAGAGCTAGTCACTGATGTTTTATGTTACAAAAATATATTTGGAATATGACAATGAGAAGCAATTTTCATAGGAGAAAACGTAATTTTTTTTTTGCACGTAACTTGCGATAACAATGAACACCAATGGGTTAAACACTTCCAGCAAGATGATCTTAATCTCCTCACTTGAAAAATATACTATGCTCGTTTCAGAAAAATTATTATATTCCTAAAATGATGCCAAATCATACCAACCTTTGGGACTTGCTCGTATATAGAAAGTCAAATAGGCATAGAGATTTGGCACAAACTATTTAAAAGAAGGATATAGTATAGCTATGTACACATTTTTTCCAGTCTGTCCGGGACAGCCGTCCTGGCAGAAACCACCTGGATTCAAACAATCTCAGGTTGAGACTTTGCCTTTGCCCACTTGGAAAAGAGTGTTTACATCTGCCCTTGCCTGGCTGCAGGGTTCTGCCCATCAGAAGGAGCACGCTGCTGGGAGATAAATGTTCTTCCCATTAATTAGAGGCTTGGCTCTCTTCTGCCCACTTCGAGTATGAATTACCTCATCACCAACAATTCACTTTAATACAGGATACAATTCCCTGTCACCTCCAATGGCTTTACAGCTCTCCAGACAAGCCCCAGAATTGTTTGTGAAGTTTTGTATCCTCCAAAGACAAGAGAGGTAAGAATGATGGAAAAATGCAAACAGCAATAAAGGAAAAAAAACCACCCAAATTCATAGTCTCCTGCCAATATTTTATAAAGACACTAAAAGCTTTTGGAGTATTGCCACTTCTGAGTTTGTAAGTGAGAGACTTCACAGGAATTCTTATTGTCAAGAATAAAATAAAATGCACCTTACAGGTAAAATTAATGTCTGTGTTCAAATGAAAACCACCTAACTGCATTATACATTTATGGATTACACTTTTCTAAAACATATTCTTATTAGGGAACAGAAAAAAAATGCTATGAGAATGAATCTGATGAAATATCAATTTGCTGATCTTGACAATATATTCTGATCTGTATACTGAATTGGCCCACCTTTATCAGAGATTACATTAGAGTAAAGGGCTTTGGAGTAGCTTTTACAGAACTTTTTACAGAGCATGTTGTAATTCATAATGCTGGTCGAGTATCCACTAGAACCCTATAGCTCTAATGTTTAAATTGACTATATGGAAATAAGTAATGGGCAAGTAGACTTATTGTGATAAAAAGATCAACGTTTGATTTATAATTTTTTTGTTATTTAATAAACATAACAAATGAGGACAATATAACATAGTGTACAGACCAATTGTGATCATTCCAAAATATTGGACAGTTAAGGAACACCATCTCTGTGGGTGATTTGAAATTGTGAGTCCTTGAGTCTGGTGATTTTCATAGAGTTTCTTGGTCTTCAAAATTATGGAACACTTTAAAAAGACAGAGCTTTGGATAATAATAAACAAAGTATGTCAACAGAATTTTTTACAGATACCTACTTTAATAAATTTTGTAGGCAAATATGATAGAGGTGTGGTATGTTCATTCAATCTTGAATAAATGTGAGTTCCATGCTTAGAAAATGCTGCCTCAAAGTGAAGCTAATAAAAGTGCATCCCCTGAACCCGCAGCAGCATCACTGAGGAGCAAGAGATGCAAATTCTTGAGCCTCATTGAAGACCTACTGAATCGGCCACTCCAGATGTAGGTCCTAGCAATCGATTTTAACAAGTCTCTAGCTGATTTTCTGATGGGCTAAAGTGTGAGACCCATTGCTGTAGAAGAATGCAGCCTTGAAATCAAGCAAAGAGGATTTCCCCAAGCTTGTGTGAACTCCATAGTATTGGGATGGGCAGCATGGGTCTGGGTGCTTCCAGCAGCCAGCATTTGTCCTGAGAAAACTAATAGTTCTACATTTAAAAACTGATAACCCATTAAACCTTGAAATGTTGATGTTGTTTTTCTACATTTATTAGTATATATTTCAAAGTTAGTTATATTTCCTGTTGAGTTTGAAAATTTACTATCTGGAACAAAATTGTGCACTTGAGAATCTAAAGCAAATATATACTAACTTTGAGTCTATAAGACTCTGAATTTCCTTTTCCATCCTAAAAATAGCTTCTAGTAAAATAAGGACAGCCTGCTTTGTGGATAATCACTCTCTTTGGATAAAAAGGATGCAGATGTATAGAAACGTAAAATTTTAGGACAATGAATGCTTCAAAAAAGTCTCTATATTCTCTTTAGTGAAAAGTAGAAAGAGTGCAGTGTCATCCGTTTGGATGGCATCAGTGTGGTCAAGAGATTAAATTATCTTGGCATTCATTTACTCACCCATCCATTTATTTATTCATCCCTCCACTGATTTATCTATTCATCCTTTTATTCTATATTCATTTTAGCATTTTTCTGGGTATCCGGCATTGAACTAAACTGAGAATATAAACCACAAAGTGATGTCCTTGAAAGGAAAATGACAAAGGATTTGGTTACAAAATGTTAAACACTCTTTTACTTTAGGTTTTCTAGAGAAACAAACAATAACTCCTTGAGACATTACAAATGGGCATACATATTTGTCTACCACAAGACTATAAGTCTGGTGGGGGAAATATGACCTTGCTAAATTTTTAAGCAAAATGATTTAAAAAATTGTAAAGCTTAAAACATTGACTTATAGTTTGAAAAAGTTCTCATTGTATCCACTTGTCATAAAATGTTGTAAGATTTTTATCAGTTTTAAACAGTGTTTGTGATATTTATAACATTTTAAATAAAGACTCACATTATCATTTTTAATTAAACAATTTATTTTAGGGTAATAATAGAATAACATGCATTTGTAAGAAATAATATAGAAAATTTCAAATATGCTTTGCTCATTTTTTTTCTATAATATGAGCTATCATATAACCACAACTAGGACATTGATACAATCAAGATAGAGAACATTTCCACCATCACAGGGCTCCGAGGATGTTGCCCTTTTATAGCTATCCCCACTTCCCTCCCACCCGCACCTCACTTTATCTATGGCAACTACCAAGCAATTCTTTGTTTCTACAATTTTATCCAAAAAATGTTACAGAAATGCAAAAATACAGTATATGTATGTCTCTTCTCACTCAGGCTAATCTGGAGATTCATCTCAGTTGTTGCACATATCAAGTGTTTTGTCAGTGCTGAGTATATTCCAGGTTATGGCTGTATCAGTCTATTTAGCCATTCATCTATTGAAGGACATCTAGATTAATTTTTCTTTTTGGACTCCTGTGAATAAAGCTGCTATAAACATTTTGTATTGATTTTTTGACCACATAGTTTTTGTCTCTCTGGGATAAATGCCCAGGAGTATAGTACTGGTTATATGGTTATATGTTTGGTTCTATGGCAGTTGCATGTTTATTTTTTAAGTTTATTTTTAATTTTTTAGTTAGAAACTACTTGTTTTCCAGAATTATCATAGTATTTTACACTTCCATCAGCAGTGTATCAGTGAGCCAGCTTCTCACTGATCCTTGCCAGCATCAATTAATGTCAGTAGTTTTTTATTTTATCTGGTCTGATAAGTATTTAGGGACATCTCATTACAGTTTTACTTTGCATTCCCCTGATGGACAATCTGCTGCCCATGTGCTTACTGCTGCTTGTGTATCTTCTTCTATGAAACCTCTCTTGTTAAGTCTTTTGCCCATTTTATAATTGGATTGATTGGTTTTGATCACTGAGTTTTGAGAGTTCCTATTATATTATATGTACTAGTTTTTTTTTTATTTTTTTTCATTTTTTTTATTAGATCATAATTGTGTACATTAATTCTCTCATAGGATACAGCGTGTTACTTCTATATGCAGTTTGGAAAACTCTCATCCAGGTGGCCAACATAGCCATCATGTCTTTCTCATAATTGTTATGCTAAGACATTTATAT
>NW_003852397.1:11289263-11333041 GCF_000181295.1 Otolemur garnettii | reverse complement strand
ATACTTTGCTAAGGAGGACATTTTCCAGCTCCATCCATGTAAATATGAAGGAGGCAAGGTCTCCATCTTTCTTTGTGGCTGTATAGTATTCCTATGTACTAGTTTTTTCTTACTTTTTAGTTTTATTTATTATTATTATTATTATTATTATTTTGAGACAGAATCCTACTCCATCACCATGGGTAGAGTTCCATGGCATTTTAGCTCACAGCAACCTCAAACTGTTGGGCTCAGGCAATCCTCTTGCCTCAGCCTCCTCAGAAGCTGGGACTACAGGTGCCTACTACAATGTCCGGCTAGTTTTCCTATCTGGGGGAGAGACAGGGTCTCACTCTTGCTCAGCCTGGACTTTAACTCCTGAGCTTAAGTAATCCACTCACCTTGGCCTCCTAGAGTACTAGGATTACAGTCTCAAGCCATGGCTCCCCGTCTACTAGTTTTTTTAATTTTATATGTAGTTTGCAAATATTTTCTTTTGCTCTAGCTTTTCATTTTCTCAGCTGACAGAATTTTTTTATAGGACAAAAGTTTTTAGTTTTGATAAAGTTCAACTCAACTACTTTCTTATGTAGATTATCCTTTTACTATTATTCTAAGAACTCTTTAGTATTAGATTCTGAAGATTTTTTGTCCTATGCATTTTATAATTTTAAATTTTACATCTATGTGAGAAAATTTTGAAATAATTTTTGGATAAGGTGTCATTCATAGAATCAATATTCATTTTTTTTTTTTGTACATACAGAGATCAATTGCTCGTGTACCATTTGTTGAAAAAGCTATCTTTCCTCCACTGAATTGATTATAAATCTTTGTGAAAAATCACTTGAGAAGATTTGTTAGCTTCTATATCTGGATACTCTGTTTTGTTCCTTTGATCTATTTTTCTATCCCTCCATCAATACCACACAGTCTTAGTCATTGTTTCTGTATAATGAGTCTTGAATTCAGGTAGATTGATTCCTTTCACTTTATTTTACTTCATCCAAAGTATTTTAGCAAATCTTAGTGTCAGCTCTGACAGAATAAGCAAAGAAGTCATTCTTCCTGCCCTTATATATATATAAAAAAGTATTGTAAACTGGGTATGCTGGCTCATACATATAATCCTAGCACTTTAGGAGGCTGAAGCAAGTGGATTGCTTGAGTTCAGGAGTTTGAGACCAGGCTGAACAGGAAGGAAGGAAGGAAGGAAGGAAGGAAGGAAGGAAGGAAGGAAGGAAGGAAGGAAAGAAGGAAGAAAGGAAGGAAGGAAGGAAGGAAGAAAGAAAGAATGAATTATGAATGGAAAATCAGCAACTTTTAGGGGCCTATCAGAGAACTTAATCATGAGGTAAACCACACTTCAACATCTGGAGAGAAGTCAATCTATAAAAGCACAACCTAGATCTGTTTACCTTAAGAGAAGTTTAGGGTCATAAACTGGTAGTAACACTTAAACAATAATTTGAATAAATTGCTAGGAGCTTAAAAAAAAAATAATGAGAAACTACTAGAAACCACCACCTTAGAAGGAGTTCCACATTTTTACAGGATTTTATTACAGGAACCCCATCAAGATCCCAGGTAGAGATCTAAGGAAGATCTCTTGTAATTCTCATGGAGAAGGAGCAAAGTAAATATTGTGTAATAAACCCAGAAGATTCTCTATAACAGAGGTCTATTCTTTAGGGAAGGAGACAATTGGAGTTTTGTCCCAGAAACTCTGAAGAAAGAACATTCTTCTTAGTTCTGCACCATTATCCTTCTTGCCTCATCTAAAGAGATAGTGTGGAGAAGCTATATAGGAAGAAACGCTATGTGAGTTATTGGCTAAAACTATGGGTATGTAAAAAACACTGGAAAATTACAAAACAATTTCCCTCACCCACAATTTGCCACATATCAACAAGTTCCCATATCAAGATAAGTTATTAAGTATTGAATGTTTGATTTCTTTAAGTACTTGGTAAGTATGACAGTTGCTATCTCTGACATTTTACTTTGTCAGTTCTTGTTTTATTTTTAATGCGAAGGTGTATTTTCATTCTTTAAAATGCACATTTTTTACATAAAAAATGCTTATAATACCTAATTATCAGAAAAATGCAATCAAAACCGCTTGAGATATCACCTAACCCCAATGAGAATAGCCCATATCACAAAGTCTCAAAGCTTCAGATGCTGGTGAGGATGTGGAGAAAAGGGAACACTTTTACACTGTTGGTGAGATTGCAAACTAATAGAAACCCTTTTGAAAGAAGTATGGAGAATTCTCAAAAAACTAAAAGTAGATCTTCCATTTAATCCTCCAATTTCATTACTAGATATTCACCCAAAAGAAAAAAAAATGCTTTATGCATTAGAATGTTTACACAGCTCAATTAACAATTGCCAAGATGTGTTATCGACCTAAGTACCCATCAACACATGAATGGATTAATAGGCTGTGGTATATGTATACCGTGGAATACTAGCCATAAGAAGATGGAGACTTTATATCTTTTGCATTGATCTGGATGGAGCTGAAGGACATTCTACTTAGTAAAGTATCACAGAATGGAAAATTTAGTATCCAATGTATTCAATTCTACTATGAAAGCAGTAGACAAATACATGCCCATACAAAAGGAAAACACAATTAAAATGGGGGAGAAGAGAGAGAGGGAATGATGGGGGAGATGGGAGAAGGGCGGGAGATTGGTGTGCTCATCACTAACAGTCATAATGTAGGGGTTGTGAGGGACATGACTACAACTTAAACTTTACCTAACAAACACAATCCAGGTGACCTTACCCACATATCAATCTGAAATAAAAATAAAATAAAGTATACATTTTTGGCTTGTAATTATCTTTCACATTTTTCTTAGAGCAATTTTTGTGAAACCATAGATAAGTCAAAAATATATGTTGTCTTCAAATGTGAGTTTCATCATGGAACGGATGTAGTGCCAACAACTCAAAATATCAAAGAAGTGTTTGGGAAGGATGTGACTAATGAAGGCACAGTAGGTCAATGGTTTGAAAAGTTCCATCTGGTGATTTTAATCTTGAAAATGTGCCATGTAGAAGACCTGAGTCTAAGGTGGAAAATGACAAGCTCAAAGCTATAGTGGAAGCAAATCTATCTCAACCTATGCATGAATTAGCAGCGAGATTTGATGTTACTGTTCCCATATATTGGACCACTTGAAACAAATCAGCAAGGTCAAGAATCTGGGTAGATGGGTTCCACGTGAATTAAACGAACTTCAAAGGAGAAATTGTCTGGAAGCGTGCCTTTATTTGTTGTCACGACATAAAGGTAAATCGTTTCTACACTTTTTTGTTACGTAGATAACAAATGGATCCTTCTAACAGCTGTAAGCATTTGGCACAATGGCTGGGAAAAGATGAAGTGCCAAAACATAGTCCAAAACCAGATGGTGTATGCATTGGAAGAACTCATCAGTAGACTAGTCACAGCCCTGGAAAGAAGCAGTGATCCTGAAGATAGATATTCCAGACTGAAGTGCAAGAGGAAAAATAACAGCAACAACAAACTCAAGAACAATAAATAACTATGGGATAACTTCAAGAATTATGATGTATATACACTGGAATACAAAATGAAGGGGGGAAAAGTAAAACGGAAGAAATATATGCCGTATTAAGGATCATCAACTTTGTAAATTAACAACAGAAACCATTTCACAAATCCAGGAAGCTCAGAGAACACCATACAGGAGAAATACCGTAAAATCATAAAATGATCCCTGGGTATAGGATTTTTAACTCCCCAAGACCAAAAGAACATCTTTGAAGAAGCTAGAAGTAGGAAAAACGTTAGAAACAAATAGTGAAAAAAAGAATTACAGTGAACTGGCTGTCAGAATGCAAGAAGTAAGAGTATGGAGTGAAATATGTAAACTGCTGAGAGGAAAAACCACCCACTTAGGGTTCTTTATCATGGGAAATTATCCTTCAAAAGGAAAGAGGAAATAGACTTTTTCAGACAGACAAATATTGAGAGAATTTTTTTTTTTGTCAGTTTAACTGCCCCAAAAGAAATACTGAAAGATTTTCTTCAGATAAGAGTAAAATTATATAGGTCAGAAACTTTGATGTACATAAAGAAATAAAGAGAACTGGAGAAAAAATAAATAAATAAACATGGGTTTATGTACATGTTTGTATTTGTGTGTGTGTGTTTTCTTAGATATAGAGATCATGGATGGGTGAGATTATTCTGTATTGTTACTGTTAAGGTTATGGTGAATATATATATATATATATATATATATATTTTTTTTTTTTGTAGTTTTGGCCGGGGCTGCATTTGAACCCACCACCTCTGGTATATGGAGCCGGTGCCCTACTCCTTTGAGCCACAAGTACCACCTGAATACAAGATATTAAGCATTTGTCAAAACCATAGAACTTTACAGCATAGCAAATAAACTTTAATGTATACAAAACATGAAAATCATTTAGCTGCCTGGGAGCCCCAGGAAAGAATGAAGAATGTGACCAAAGAATTTAAATGTGTGATATATGTATGATAAGCACCACTGAAACAAGAGTAGGGGAGTAAATTGATAACTTAATAAGTTGGAATGAACGAATCTTTGAATGAACTGTACATGAACACCGTACTCTAGTAGATAAAATTATTTGTTATGTTAACACTTGTTAATGATTCTGGAAGTACTGTACCTGTATGCTGGAACTAAACAATGGCAATTTTCTTATGTTGAGTTGTGAGCTTACAGATAATCAAGAGAAGACTAGCATGAACCATGTGGTAACTAGGTTTAGAGACTTCAGAATGAAGTCATGTTTAGCTTAATATAGAGCTGGCTACATAGAGAAATATTCACAGATATGTGCATGTACACACATTCATTTTCTTCTGCCGTCTGGGGGGATCTGGAGGACCTGGAGCAGCACCATTTCAGTAGCAAGGAGTGTGCTTAGGGTAGAGATCTTGGTTTGTAACACCATTCTCCCTAAAGAAATCAGGGATCTGTAGAAAAATAACTTTCTAGGACTGTTTAGGTTGGATAATTTCTGTAGAAGACTGTGCACCAAGCTTGTGGAAGTGGTCACCGGTTCTTGAGGAAGGTGCTGGGAGCGGGACAATCTCCTAGCCCTCATGGAGATGTTTGGCTGCCCGGAGACAAGTCCTCAAGCAGCTGCATGTGTTAATGAGTTAAGATGGGTAGCTCATTAGCAAGCAGCTGTTATACATTGGACGTTGGTGGTGCAGCAGGGTGGGAGTCAAGCCCGGGGAGAAAGCACGTAGTGATCGTTAAATTAAGCACATAGCTCTTGTGCATGGGCCCCCACACCTGTTATATAATACTTTAGTAAAAGGCCATGGGAGAGGCTGCTCAGGGCTCTCCCTGTAATATGGGAAGCCACCCTCTTGCAGGCTTCAATCCGTGTTCCCGGCTGCTTTAATTTGCATGGTGACCAGGTGCCCACAAATGGCACTGACAAATTTCTATTGTCTATTTCCAGTTCACTAGTTCTTTCTTTCTGGTTCCTCTTTTGGTTTTTGAGCTGGGGCTTTTGATTTCTTTGGTATGGCTTTCTATTTTTTTTATTTATTTAAGTGACTTGTAACAGGTTATTGAAAGTTTTTTATGATGTCTGATAATACTGACATTCTGGCTTCTCCCTTCTGTGTGTTAGCTTCTATTTATTGTCTTTTTTCAGTCCATATGAGATTTTCCCAGTTTTTCATATAACATGTGATTTTCCTATCGAAACTATGGCATTTCAGGATTACGTTGAGCTAGTTTCTTCCAACACTACTCTAGTAGGAGAGGGAAGCGAGGCTGCCTCATTACCAGCAGGTGGAGGTACAAGTCTAGGTTCTCTGTTCGAAACTGTTGCCACCTGCAGGGAGTAGGGGTGTCTCGTTACTTTTGGGCTGGGGTACAATTTTTGGCTGTCCATTAGAACTCCGCTAATTCTTACTTGGTTGATAGCATGGGAATTTCTCATCACTCCTCAGATGGCCTTTACTGACACCATGAGGACAAGGGGGAAGGGATGCCAGCCCCTTTTCTGCCTAGTGGTGCAAAAAATACTGATTGTCTGCAAGGCCTCCTCCAAGATCCTCTAGTGGAAAGGTACCTTTTGTTACTTTCAGGTGTAGGTGGAAGTCCTGGCTCCCCATAGGATCTCCCCTGATACCTCTTTGTCACCTGATAGGAGGATTGGAAGTCCTGGCTCTCTTTCTTCTTTGCTTCCCCAGACACCATCACTTTGAGGGGATAGACTTGCCTTCTATAGCCCAGTAGCATGGAAATCTGGGTTCAGAGCTCCACTGGTGTGGATAGGAGTGGGGCCACAATGTTTCTGTGGTGTTGGGTTGGAGTAGAGCAGTCGTTGAAACTTTCATCTTTCTTGGCTGCCCCTTTCCTGATCCTGGGGCTTCCTGGGTTGGGGGAAAGAAAGAAAGAGAGAACTTTTTTCTTGGAGCATTTCTTGTTTTGTGCCAGTTGGTGTTTCCGTGCTATCAGGTTCTTTAGCTCCAAAACAAGAAAGAAAGGAAAGAAAGGAAGAAAGAAAAGAAAAGAAAAGAAAGAAAGAAAGAAAGAAAGAAAGAAAGAAAGAAAGAAAGAAAGAAAGAAAGAAAGAAAGAAAGAAAGAAAGAAAGAGAAAGAAAGAAAAAGAGCAAGTCACCACTTTTTTATTGGATTTTGAGCTTCTTAGCTACTTGTTCTCTTTCTCTCCATCATTGTCTTATTTGTTTATTTGTTTATTCTAAATGTAATGTCCAGAAGTTTTGGTTGTACCTACCTGAAGTAGTGGGGAAAAGTATGTCTAATCCATCTTCCCAGAAGCCAAGGAGTCCACTCAATCACTTTCTAAAGCTGTGATTTGAAAAATATAATTACACCTAAGATTTACTTAAAAAAAAAATCAATTAAGTATGAATGTGAATTAAAGAGGATTATGCTACAATTTAAATAATACTGTATTTGGCCATAGTTACATGATTTAAATTCAACTAATTATTCTCATGGTAGAAGATTTTATATTTATGTGAAATTAGCTGAAACCCAGAACATTTATTTACACACAAGCATTTTTTAAGAAGAGAAAAGTAATTGCCTAGTAAATCTCTACTTATTTTGTCATAGTAATAGTGACAAACCAGAAAAGATACACTGAGTTAATCACATTTCCAGTAGACTTCAGAAAGTCACTGAAGTTAGAAGAAAATGCTTAAAATGTTTGAATGGGTAAA
The DNA here is from genome assembly GCF_000181295.1 of Otolemur garnettii. NCBI lineage: Eukaryota > Metazoa > Chordata > Mammalia > Primates > Galagidae > Otolemur > Otolemur garnettii. Next base: position 11,325,816 of record NW_003852397.1, on the reverse strand, counting down.
ATATGCTTATATAAAATACCAAAGTTTACACTCCAAGGGAAGCATTTGCTGGAATAAAACCTATAAACTCTAAGACAGTGGTTCTCAACCTTCCTAATGCCATGATCCTTTAATAGAATGGTGACCCACAGGTTGAGAACTGCTGCTCTACGAATAAATAGATAGTACCTGTAAGAGAAAATCTAGAACGTGAATTGAGAAACTTTTTCCATGAAGAACTTCATAGTAAATGCCAAGGCTTTGTATCTATGGTTCTGTCATCACTTTTCAAACCTGCCACTATAACATGAAAGCAAACATAGGTAATCAATAATTGTAGAGATGTTTTTGTGAAAATTGAAAATTAGATTTAATCTAATTCTCATATGTAAGAAAATTTTCTTCTTTTGGTTATTCTTTTAATTATTTGGAAATGTCCAAACTATTCTAAGCCTGCAGGCTTTATAATCAATAACAAACAACACTATATTTTGGCTATGGACCATAATTTGATGATCTTTGGTCTGGAATTCTGCACATCCTCAGACAACTTCATGAACAGATGTTCTGTGCTAATGGCATTATTTGTGGTATTGAAATTTAGGATGAATGATATGGGCTTTCTCCTTGATTGAATTCAATTATCTACTTCTAACTAATGCCACAAGATCCATTTATTTTTGATATTTATGACATTATTTAAGAAGTTTTTTTATAATTGAGAACATAAAAGTTAAATCAGGAGCAGTGGTTCACAGCTGTAATCCTAGTACTTTAGAGGCCTAGGTGGGAGGATGGCTTGAGGCCAGGAGTGTGAGGCTTCAGCAAGCTCTGATCACACTACTGTACTTTAGTCTGGTGGATGGTGCTAGACCCTGTATCTTGAAAGAAAAAAGCACAAAAGAACAGCAACAACAAAAAGAAAAGTTAACAACAATATTTCAAATACTTTGAAATCTCCACTCTGCACATCCTCTAATTTTCTATACAATGAGACAGACAGATCCTTAAGTTTTATGCAAATTGAACATTATGGATATTTATAAGTGAATCAGTTAATACAATAGTTAAATAGTTCTTCCTGTTTAGAAGACTATTCATTTGAATTTACATGTGAAAGCATTTTTAACAGATGCATTACTAAAGTAGCTAACAATTTTGTCGATTCAATTTTGAGATTATGAGCTACCTGGGGAGTGGGACTGATTCATTATCCAATTCCCACTCTTTTTAAGGGCCGATTATGCTTACTTACTGAAGAGATATATTAATGAAAGATTACTCATAAAATCCAGAAAGAGTGACAGTATAATAAATGCATACAAGTATTTTCTTAAGACCTGAGACAGAAAGGAATAATCTAATACTTAAACTTTCTCACTAAATATATAATTAGAAGCAATAATAGTATCTTAAAAATCAGAAGCATAGTTAGAACTGGCTAGTTGTACCATAAAATTCTAAATAAATATTATAATTCATTATAAAAGGTTATATCAATTTTTTAAATTTTAGTTCAAAATATATGCATGTTTTAGAAACATAAAGTAATAATAATTATTTTTTTTCTAAATCTTGAAACACAAATAAATTCCAAGAAGCTACAAGTCATGTTTTCTTATAGGCCATGTATACTTGGTTGCCACAACAAAAGATAACGCAAGGATATGCATACAGTGATTTGAGAAGCCCAGACATAGTCTTAGCACTCTGTTAAAAATGAAATTATGCAGGCAGCACCTGTGGCTCAAAGGAGGAGGGTGCTGGCCCCATATACTGGTGGTGGCCAAAAACTCCAAAAAAAACAATTAAATTTTGCTCACATGTGTAATCCTAGTAATATGGGAGGCTGAGGAGGGTAGATTGCCTGAGCTCTCAAGTTTGAGACCAGCCTGAGCCAGAGTGAGACTTAATCTCTAAAAATAGCTGGGTGTTGTGGCAGGTGCTGTAGTCCCAGCTACTATGGAGGCTGAGACAAGAGGATCTTTTGAGCCCATGAGTTTGAGGTTTTTTTGAGCTGTAACACCACGGCACTCTATAGAGGTTGACAAAGTGAGACCATGTCTCCAAAAAACAAAAAATATATACATTTATATTATTAAAACTATATCAGTTTATTAATATTCTCTACCAAAGCTTGAAAAACTCCATTTTCTAATTTTATATGCATCGTTAAAAAAGCCAACAATTTTTTGTTCAGACATTTATTTGTATTTGAATAACTTTTTAAGGATGAACTTCTGCACAGAAAATCAAATTTCCATATCTAAATCATATACTTAGCCATGGATTACTGGGAAAAATATACTAAATATTAAAATAGTATTATAAGTATAATTCATGCACTTTCAAACAATATTCATTTACACACATTTAAATATCATATTTATTTACTTGATAATGCCTATCTTGCTATATCATCCAATTGGATACACTTAATAATATTTGATTAACATACAAGCCTGATATATTATCTGTAAAATACGGAAGCATTTTCATATCCTTTAAAGAAGTATTGTGGAGAAGTACTTGTATTGGTATTTGTTGAAGAAATGTTATAGATGAAAATAGACTAAAAGTTATAAAAAGATCTTCTGCAATATTTCAAAGATACCTAAAGCTTTCAAAAGAGATATAAACCTAAGTCATTTTAATGGTATCACAAGTTAAATGCTAAGTTACTATTTAACAGAATGGATCTTTTTTCCTTTTACAGGCCCTGTCATGATGAGTTTAATGATGTGCTTTCCAGCATCTATTTCTATACAAAGTGATATTAAAAACATGAAAAATGGTGAGTTGATCTGTTGAAAGCTCTATTAATAATTTACATAATTGATTGTCCATAGACTCATGGTAATTTTTATCATAAAATAGGATAATTTGTCTATTGTTTTACAGCTCTGAAAAGCCCCTCTACATGTTGTGTCCAATTTGACAGAAGGTGGAAAATTTAGTTTTTAATTTAATGGAAAAGTCAAATTACAAATCACCTTTAAAAATACCAATCAGAGTGTAACCTAATTCTTTGTACCCTCAATGACTCCCAAACAATAAAAAAAAAAAAAAAACCCACAGGGCCAGCGTGGTGGCTCACACCTGCAATCCTAGCACTCTAGAAGCTCAGCAGTACTTCTGAGCTTCTGAGCAAAAGCAAGACCCTGCCTTTACTAAAAATCGAAAAACTCACCATCCATTGTGGTAGGTGCCTGTACTCCCAGCTACTTGGGAGGCTGAGATAGGAGGATCACTTGAACCCAGGAGTTTTAGGTTGCTGTGAGCTAAGCAGAAGCCACAGCACTTTAGCCTGGGAGACAGAGTGAGATTCTGTCTCAGAAAAAAAAAAAAAAATACCAACGGCAGATTGAAAGTTATAGACTGATTGATTGCTTATTTAATTATTCTTTTTGAGGCAATGTCTCTCTAATTTACCCAGGACATTCTCTAACTCCTGGCCTCAAGTAATCCTCCTGCCCTGCCTTGGCCTCTCCAGTAGTTGGAACTGCAGGCAGGTGCCCTTGCACCAGGCTTATCATTTGCATGTTTAATTGTAGGAGCTAGCTAGCTATTATTTAGTGCATCGGTCTTAATGTTCACATATTTTAACTTTCTATTACTATAACAACACTGATATTTTCCCTTGTTTACATAGCCTTATAATAGATTGTACAAACCTATAAAATTTCAAAAATCGTAATATTAAACTATACATCAAGTAAAAAATTAAAAATAGCTTATTTTCATGAGAAAATGTGTTTGGTTTGTTAAAAAAATACACATACACACAGGAAAAGCAAAAAGTTTTATGATTCAATTAGCAAGAGAATTTTCATTAGATGCATTTTAATTTAATTCTTTTTATCAGGAACTTAATTGCTTAATATTAAGGTAAATTTTGAATACTTTTGGAGGGGGACTTAAATGATATTATCAACTTAAATGATAATAAAACATCATTGAATGGATATTCCAATGGGGCACATTAATGATTTCATATCTTTTTGTCTTCCTATTCTCATGTAGAAGGTAGAAATTAAAACAAAACAGAACTTGTATGTACTATTGTTTTAAATGCTGTAGAGATATTCACTCATTTAAAATAAGTAACAACACAAAAGAGCTAGCTATTATTATTGTCATTTACTATTAATTAGTAAGTAAGAAGACTGAGGCACAGAGATTAGGTTCCCCAAGATCATATAATTTATAAATATAGAATTCATTAAAAAATAATCTGACACCATTGTCTATGAACTTTACTGCTACACTGTGTTCTTTCTAACAAAATAAACAAATGATGTAACATAAGCTTTTAAATGGAGACAGCCTTTGATTTGTCTTTTAAATCTCAGAGTCATAACTCAACATGATTCTACCTAAACAGGGACCTACCACATCTTAAGTTAGGATTTTAATAATTTCCCTGGTCAAGTTCTAGAGAGTAAATTAATATTATGTATCACAGTCCAAGTGGTCAAACTACAACTTACAGAGGTGGTCAATATATAGAGGTTAATCTTCCACTGAGTTCATGTGGTGCATGTCTAGTCTATGACAATTAGGCAAACTTAAGGAGGTGGTCAGTGTAGAGAGGTGGTCAACTCTGGGGATTCTACTATATTTTTATATCTGAGATTAGGAATCAACAATTGTGACAGCTGTCTTGTTTAGTTAGCATTGTACTTCCAGTGCCAGGCTAGTTGGTACTTCAGCCTATTCAATGACAATAATCAAAGAACTAACTTTTAGTCCATTTGTATTTTTCTTGCGTGATATATAGGAGAGTGAGAACGGTATTTATTGGAGTGCTGTCCAACAGAACCTTCTGAAAGGATAGCCATATTCCACAGCACCATCTAGCATGATAGTCACTAGTCATGTGTATTTAGTACTTGAAATGTGGCTAGGACATGAAAGTAACTGAATTTTTAATTTTATTCAATATTAAATAATTTCAATTTCAAATTAAATAGCCAACAGCGCATATTTATGATACCTCACTAATTATTGGGGTTCATTTGGATAATTTTTCTTATATTTCTTTTGTTCTGTCTTTATAGTATATTAGCTTATAAATGGTCATATGTGTTATATATCCATTGTAGAATAAAACTTTATTAAAGAAAATTGCCTTTTGTAGCATTTATTGCAATTTGGTTTATCTTTGTGTCATATATTGACTCATATTTTCTTTACTTCTGTTTGCCTAAAATACTGACATAGTGAACTTTTCTAACATTTTTTAGAGAGGACAGAGGTTTGCCATATAATTTTTAAAATTCATCTTGTCAACAAAAGACAACACATTTAGCCTGAAGATCTTAATAGCTTTATTGTGGTTTTCCAATGAGATAACATTTTATTTGATAGTAAAATACTGTATGTGTCCCAAGGAGTGGTGCAGAGAAGATTAGCTTCGTAGACAGAGCAGGGCTGGGTAAAAGAAACAAAGAGAAAAAAGCAGATCTGTCATTTCAACATTACTGTGCCTGAAAGGTGGGAATGGGAAGCCAGAACAATACAAAGACAGCAAATCAAAACCTCTCTGAGATTATCACCTAACCCCAACGAGATTAGCCCGCATCACAAAATCCCCAAACCGAAGCTGCTTGTGTAGATATAGAGAGAAGGGAACACTTTCGGCTGCTGGTAGAATTGCAAACTAACACAACTTCTGTGAAAAGAAGTATGGAGAATTCTCAAAGAACTAAAAGTTGACTTTCCATTTGATCCTGCAATCTCATTACTAGGTATCTACCCAGAAGAAAGAAAAAGATCATTTTACCACAAGAACGTTTGTACTGGAATATTTGCTGCAGAACAGTTCACAATTTCCTGGACATAGAAGTAACCCAAGTGCCCATCAACCCCGAATGGATTAACAAACTGTGATATTCATATATCATAGAGTGCTATTCAGCCATAAGAAAAGGTGGAGATTTTGCTTTTTTTGTGGTTTCCTGGGTGGAGCTGAAACACTTTATTCTCAATAAAGTGTCTTCTTTTCCATCACAAGAATGGAAAAACAAGTATCCATTATACTCAATACTAATATGAAACCAGGATATAAACAACTACATGCCCACACCAAAGAAACACAAGTATTGTGTAGCCAGGGGGAGGGGAGAGGTGGGAGGGCGATTGGTGAGTTCTCACCTCATGTACACACTATGATGGTGTTCAGCATTTGTACCCTCATATGAATTTGAATTTAAAATAATAATAAGAAAGAGCTGCTTGGTTAACATCAGGTTACTTCAAATTACGGATTAAAATAGAGGAATCTTCATTACCATGTTGATTGAAGATTAAAACTGGCCTATTGGAAAAATAAGGCTATTATTTTTCCTTCTTGATTTCTCAGAGAGATAGATACCCATGCAACAACTTAATTTCAGTTTGGTGACTCCATCCTGAGTGTGGTCTACTGGGGCCTTCTGAAGGAATTTTGTCAAAAATAATGGCTTCCTGGCTCAGCACCTGTAGCACAGTGGTTACAGTGCTAGCCACATACACCAAGGCTGGCGGGTTCGAACTCAGCTCAGGCTAGCTAAACAACAATGACAACTGCAAGAAAAAATGGCTGGGTGTTATGGTGTGCACCTGTAGTCCCAGCTACTTGGGAGGCTGAGGCAAGAGAATTGCTTATGCCCAAGAGTTTGAGGATGCTGTGGGCTGTGATGCCACAGCACTCCACCAAGGGCAACATAGTGAGACTCTGTCTCAACAACAACAAAAATGTGGTCTGCCTATGATTTTTGTTTAACAATCTCATGTCTTTCTTTTTAGTAAGAAGAATCAAATTAACACATTATGTAATTTTTAATTCTGTATTCCTTTTGATTTTCAAGTTTCCTTGCCTTTAAATCCCGTATTCTGATATATTATATATATGTATAATCGTAATGATTTATTAGTTACTTTTTTCTAGTTTTGACCTTAAAAATGTATTTTTCCTGTAAAATTAAAATTGCATTTCTCCAAAACTCTAATAATACCAAATCAACTTATTATTTAAGCCCATAATATTTCCTTTTTGCTAGCTATTTTTCCTCTTTCTACTTAGTTAAGAAAATCTGGAAATTTATGTCTAGTTAACTATTTTCAAATCACATTTTTTGAGACATAATCTCTCTCTGCTGCTCAAACTATAGTACATTGGCACAATCATAGTTGTGAACTTGAACTACTGGGCTTGAGTGATCTTTAGCCTCCTGAGTAGTGCACCTCCATGACCAGCTAATATTTTAAAATATTTTTTTGTAGAGACAAGATCTCATTATGTTGTCCAGGCTGGTCTTGAACTCCTAGCTTCAAGTGATTCCCCTCTTTGGCCTCTCCAATGCTGGCATTCTGTAATGCCAGTGGTATGAGCCACTGTTCTGGGCCTCAAATCACTGTTTATAATAAATCTTCTCTTTTAAGAAACATTGACACTTGCATACTTCTATAAAAGTACTTTTATAACTGTGTTTAGAACAGGTTTTCATTACAACCTTCTAGTTCTTTTGTTATTTTAATTCTTGGTGTTTTGTTTTGGCTTGTTCATTTGTGTTTTTGCCAAAGTTCCTTTTATAGTTCCTCTGCATATTTTTTTTTTCAGAAAAGGAAAGCAAAAGACCAGTAGGTACAACTTAGAATTTGGAACCAAAAATATTTTCCTTTGAAGATATAAATATCATATTTTGGAAATTATCACCATATAAACAGTAATTAAAGTCATGAAGGTTTAGAATATCAGTCCAAGAAATTATATAAAGAATAAAGAAAAGACATCCTAGGGCAAAGTACTAAAAAACAACCCTTTGAAGGAAAACACACAGAGGAGGAAAACCTAATGTATTATACTGAGAAGACAGTCCTGCATTTATACCATTAATATTTTTTTTTCTGCTTAGGTTGTGAACAAGGTTAGCCTTGAAGTTGCCCAGAGGATAACTAACCCCCAAGCAGACTTCTTCCAAACTCTAGGTCCTTTTTAGAGCATTTATTTTAGAAAACTAGCAATCAATTTGTTTATTTTTTTTTGTGATGAAAATATTTCTAAAAACCTCTTGCCAGGTTTAAAAGACAGGCATGCCTTTCTCTGACACTGGCAGCCATTCTTTTGAAATGTAATCATTAAGGAAGAAAGATAGAGCCCTTATCTCCCCAACTCTGTGGGAGAGAAGGAGCCTAACTTCAGTGGGTGCATTGCTGCAAGGTGTAAAACTACCTTCTTTCAAGAAAGTTTACTTTTTCGTTCTGTAAGGCCAATTAGCAAACACAGATATCATAAGACATGCTATCCTGGCTTTTAGACTCTTCTGCCTTTGTGTCAGCAGGATTGAACTCAGCCTGGCCTCTCTACACCCTTATTGTTATAACACCCTGGAATGATCTCCCTGCCGATTTAGTATTGCCTGGTGCAATTTTTGCTTTGGCCAGCAAAGCCATATGTGTCTGCCATAGTCTTTGGGTTCATTCTGGCCAACTTTGCTCTTTGATGCCAAAAACATTCTCAAATTCTGCTGACTCATAGCAAATAAAATAATTTGAATGGAAATTTTTTTTGTGGGCTGCAAGACCTCCTTGGCTATCATTCCTTACATTTTTTTCCTGGCTTTCTATATCTTTCTTGTGAGAAGTATCCAGTGTACAAAAATTTGGCTTTTCTCTCCAGTCTGGCTACATCCACACTTAAATTGCCAGATTCCTCAAAGTTACTGGCTTGTTCCCATCTCAGGCTTTCAAGTCAGTAGACATCATTCTCCACACTGTGTGTTTCTGGGTGATTTCTCAGCGTTAAAAATATGTGAATCCTATGTATCCTCAAGATACCTTCATTTTTCTAGAGTTCATCCAGGCACCAAGAAAACCACTCTAAAAGCAAATAGAAATAATAGACACATTAACTATTCGTGCTTATTTAAATAACTTACTTTATTTTTCCTTTAAAATGAATCATTACCCGTTGCCTTCACTCCACTCTAAGAGTCAATATTTTACAACTTCATAGCTTTTACCTGGGCAAACTTTTCTGCATATATGGAGTCATTGACTAATGTTTTGTAAGTGTTATTCTATTGTCTTTATTGTCCAGGGTAGTAAGAATGACAGTGTGAGACTGACTGCCCATTACAGTGACAGCATCATCATTCACATATGTCACTGGGAGAAATTGTCAAGATTCTGGAAGCATGTACATTTACAGTTAATAGAAACCATGTTATAATAGTTCTCCTTTTTAGCTAGGGACATAGATATTCGATCAGATTATCAGTCATTTAAAAATCTGGGTGGTGGCTGGAAAAAACAATATAGGCAGTGACTTTCCCTTGCTATTTTAGAACTTCTCATTCACAGACTAAATAATTATCAAAAAATTTCTGAATTGCCCATTAAGTGGTGAATACATATTCTAAATACATTTACGCATGACTTCTTGCCTTATCATGTTTTTTTTTATTACCAAAAAACCTCTTCAAATCTTTTATCCTCGTCTTTGAAAATGGGAATCATTATGATTATCCCTGTTTTGTTGTGAGGACTCAATGACATAATGCATGAAAGTGACCAGTATAGATCTTGGAATCTGCTACACAATCAATAAAAAATGATAGTGAGAGTATGATATTAATGATATCTATGAGGAAGGGGTAAAAAAAGAGTAATTTGGAGAATTTTTGATTCTTTCTCTAAAGAAATTTACAATTGACATATTTATAGAACAATATATGGTCAGAGAGAAAAATATGTTCTTTTCTTATTCTTTTTTATACTATTTTTAATTGACAAATCATAATTATATATGTTTATGGAGGACAATGTAATACTTTGATATGTGTATATAATGTAGAATGATTAAATCAAGCGTGTGTGAGTTAAATTAAATTAATACACTTCTTTCTCATTTATCACTTTTTTTTTTTGAAGGGCTTGACCAGGGGCCCGGTTTGAAACCACCACCTCCAGTATATGGGGTCGACGTCCCACTTCTTGAGCCACAGGTGCCACCCTCACTTATCACTTTTTTAAGGTGAGACATTTGAATTTATCTTAGTCATCTTAAAATATGCCCTTTGTTATTAACTATAGTCACCCTGACATGCAATAGATCTCAAGACTTATTTCTTCTGTCTATCTGAAACTCGGTACCCTTTGATCAATAACTACCTATTTTGTTCCTTCCTATTGCCCTCTCCGCCAGCCTCTGGAAGTCTTTATTCTACTCTCTACTTTTGCAGGTTCAACTTCTTTAGATTCTCCATATAAGTGAGATCATATGATACTTGTCTCTCTGTGTCTGCTTATTTTATTTAGACTGATGTCCTCCAGAATCACCTATATTGTCACAAATGTCAGGATTTCCTTCTTTTTAAAGGGTGAATGCCATTTTGCTAGGCATATATGTCACATTTTTAAATCCATTTATCCATTACTGGACACTTACATTGATTTTGTATTTTGACTAATATGAATAATGCTGCAATAAACACGAATGTGCAGAAATTGCTTTGATATACTGATTTCAGTTCCTTTGAATAATATATAGATGTGAGAATACTGGATTGTATGGGAGTTGTCTCTTTGTTTTTTTGAAGTACCACCATACTATTTCCTATAATGGTTGTCTGAGTTTACAGACTCACTAACAAGGTACAAGACTTGTCTTTTCCCCACATCCTTGTTTTTCACCTTTTTAATGAAAGCCATTCCAACAAGTATGAAGTGATATCTTGTTATTTTAATTTTCATTTTTCTAATGATTAGTGCAGCTAAACATATTTCCATGTTTCTCTTGGCCATTTGGATGTCTTCTGAGAAATGCTTGTTCGAAGTCCTTTGCTAATTTTTAATTATGTTATTTGTTTTCCTGCTATTGAGTTGTTTGAGTTCCTGACATAGGTGGTCTTCAAATTATAATGGTCAAACTGACAATTTTTAGAATGGGTTTATCAGAATGTCACCTCATCATAAGTTAGGAGGCCTCCAGACTTATGTTGGATTTATTGAGCTTTTAAGTTCATTTTCTACTCAAAATATTTTTGACTTCTGATCAGTTTATTTGAATGTAACCCCATCTTAATCAAGGAGTCACTGTCTATTTGGATATTAATCCCTTATTAGATGTACAATTTGCAAATATATATATATATATATATATATATTTCCCATTCAGGGGATTGTCACTTCATTTTGTTAACTGTTTCTTTTTTTTTTTTTTGGCAGTTTTTGGCTGGGGCTAGCCAGGTTCAAACTCACCACTTCCAGTAGATGAGGGCAGAGCCCTACTCCTTGAGCCACAGGCACCACCCTTGTTAACTGCTTCTTCACTGTGAAAAAGTTTTTTAGTTTGAAGCAATGTCATTTATCTATTTTTGCTTTTCTCATCTGGGTTTTTAGGATAATATTCAAAAAACCATCACCCAGACCATTATTATTGTGTTTTCACCCCATGTTTTCTCCTAGTAGTTCTCCAGTTTTACGACTTATATTTAATCGTCAACACATTTTGAGTTGGGTCCAAATTTATTCTCTTGAATATGGACATCCTATTTTTCTAAAGCCAAGGACTGAATAGATTGTCTTTTCCTCATTGTGTGCTTTGGGCACATTTGCCAAAATTAATTGACCATAAATGTGTGGGTATATTTCTATGCTTTCTACACTGTTACTGATGTGTCTGTTTTGATGCTGCTATCATAATGTTTTGAATACTTCAGCTTTGTGTGAGATTTTGAAGTCAGGTAGGGCGATGCCTCCAGAATTAGCTTTTTGGTCAGGATTGCTTTGGCTATTTTGAAGTCTTTTATGGTTTTATATGAATTTAAGAATTTTTACTCTATTTCTGGAAAAAATAACATTGGAATTGTGATTGGGATTGCATTGAATCTGCTACTGCTTTGGATAATATAAACATTTTAACAATATTAATTATTTAATCCATGAACATAGAATATATTTCTATTTATCTATTTTCCCCAACTACTTACATCAAGGTTTTTTAGTTTTCAGCATTTAGGTCTTTTACCTCCTAGGGTTGATGTACAGTTAAGTATCTGGGTTCGAACCCACAAGCACCAGTGCATGTGGCTGGCATCCTAACCATAGAGCTATGGGTGCTATGCCTAAAGTATTAAATATTTTTGTTGCTACCATAAATGATATTGTTTTCTAAATTTATTTTTTGGCTAGTTTGTTATGAGTATATACAAATACCACTGATTTTTGCGTGTTGGTGTTGGCATCTTGCAACTTTACTAAATTTTTTTGTGAATTATTACAGTACCACCATATTATTTCCTATAATGGTTGTATGAGTTTACATAGATGTACAATTTGCAAATATATATATACATATATATATATACACACACACACACACATATATACATACATATATATCCCATTCAGGGGATTGTCACTTCATTTTGCTAGGGACATAGATATTCCCTCTCTATGGTGATTAATTTAGGAGTTCCACATATAAGATCATGTTATCAGCAAATAAACACAATTTTATTTGTTTCTTTTCTATTAGGTTGCCTTTTATTTATTTCTCTTCCCTAAATTCTCTAACTAGGAAAGAATTGTAATGGATTATAGCAATGGATTAGTCTGCTTAAAGGAAGTGGTGAAAGTGGATATCTTTGTCTTGTCTTTTATCTTGAAGGAAAAACTTTCAGCCATTCAACATTTAGTATGATGTTAGCTATATCCTTCTTATATATGGCCTTTATTGTGTTGAAGTACATTTCTTCAATACCTAATCTGTTGAGAGTCTTACTTATAACATGAAATAATGTTGAATTTTATCAAATGCTTTTACTTATCTATTGAGATGATCATATAATTTTTATTCTTAATTTTGTAGCATGTAGTATTTATTGCTTTGCTTCTGTTAAACCATCCTTGCATCCTGAGATAAACTACTAAGATTATGGTGAATGAGTCCTTAATATGTTCTTGAATTACTTACTAATAGCGTTTTTAAATCTTTGCATCCCTATTTTTCAAGGACATTGGATGGCAATTTTTTTTCTGATAGTGCTCTTGTCTAGTTTTGGTATCAGGGTAATTGATCTTTTAAAATAAGTTTGTGAGTGTTTCACCTTGTCAATTTTTATGAGTTTAGAAAGAATCAGTATTGGTTTTTCTTCAAACGTTCAGTACAATTTGACTGAAGATTTTCAGTCCTGGGCTTTTCCTTGATTGGGAGACTTTTTATTACTGATTCAATCTCCTTGCTTATTATTGGTCTGTTCATATTTTCTATTTATGAATCACTCTTGGGAAGATATTTATGTCTAGAAATTTATTCATTTTTCTAGATTATCTAACTTGTTGACATATAATTGTTCACAGTAGTTTCTTATGATCCTTTCTATTTATTTGATTTCAGTTGTAATGTCTTCTAATTCATTTCTGATCTTATGTATTTGAATCCTCACTCTTCTTTTACTTAGTCTATATAAAGGTTTACGGATTTTCTTTATCTTTCAGAAAACCAACTCTTAGTTTTCTTGATTTTTCTTCTGTTTTTCAAGCCTTTATTTCATATATGTCTTCTCTGACCTTTGTTATTTCCTTCCGTCTGCAAACTTTGATCTTAGTTTGTTCTTATTTCTCCTGTTCTTTAAAGAGTAATATTAGATTATTTGAGAGCACGTCTCTTTTCCCACATAAGCATTTATCACTATAAATTTCTCTCTAATGACCACTGTTCCTGCATCTCATAAGTTTTGGAATGTTGTAAGTCCATTTTTCTGTATGTAATTTTCATTTCTTTCTTGATTTTTCTATGATTTATTGTTTAGAATCAATGAGTTTAATTCCACATATTTATGTATGTTTCAAGATTTCTCGGTATTGATTCCTAGTTTCATGCTGTTATGATCCAAAAGATACACGATATATTTTAATTTTCTTAATTTTTTAAAGATTTATTTTGTAGATATGATATAACCTGGATAATGTTTTGTTCATATTTGAAACAAACATGTAGTTTGGTGTTGTTGGATGGAAGGTTTTATAAATGTCCATTAGGTCCATTTGTACTAAAGTGTAATTCAAGCCCAATGCTTTCCTTATTGGTTTTCTGTCTAGATGATTTTCCATTGCTGAAAGTGTTTGAGTATTGAGTTCGAGTAGTATTATAGTATTTTGGTCTATGTTTGCCTTCGAATCATTTAGGTACATTAATATAGGTGCATATATGTTTATAATTATTATATCTTCTTTGTGAAGTAGCCCTTTTATCTTATATAATGGTGAAAGAACACATTTTCTTAAATTCTGTGCTTGTGTGTTGAGGTTTTAAAAGACAACTTTCTCCCAATAAAATCAATTTAAAAATACTATTACTCATATCTTACTAGAAAAAAATTATCTTTGTTAATTCAAATTAAGGTTAGCAATAGTTCATTTAGTAAATGTACATATGTGCCCATTAGACCATATAAACCATTTAAGACCCTCTTAAAACTATTAAGAGGGTCTTAAAATCTCATAACCTTGGCTGTTAAGCTTGTGTTGGATACAATTAATACATGAAATAATATTCAAACAATGGGTATTGTTTATAGAGTAGATGAAGAGATAAAGTAAACAAAATATAAAACAAAAGCTAAAGGCACAATCATGAAAAAGAGGGTAGTGATAATGATAGGATCTCACATATTTACACTTTACAATGTATAATAATATACAATTACCTAATTTAAATATCACTAAAAGTAGCTATGGGACAGACATACCGCTTATAACTAACCAACTAAACTGAGGCTTAGATATTTTAAATCATTTGCCAAAATTCTTATACATAGAAAATACTAGGGCTGTATCACTAATCCAAATTTTTTGATTGTGAGTTTATACATTTTTTTGGCTGGGCCCCCTAACAAATAATCATCTGATACAGTCAGATTCATCTATGCTGCTTCTCAACACACATTCTTTGACTTGACTTTAGTTTATTATTTTCTTTTACTACAGAACTATTTTGTCAGTTATTACCAAGGAATGATTTATATTTAAGAATTATGAATTGAGACTTTTGTATTTCCTTACAATTTTTAATAGCTAAAATCTAAAAACTTGCTTTTATAATCCATTTACTTTCATGTATATTCTGTTTTATTTTGCCACACATTGAAATAGAGCCCATTTAAAGGTTAAAAATATTCTCTTTCTATGTGCTTGTCACTGGTAAGGACACCTGTATTTCATGTGGCCTCAGAACGCAGCAAATGAGGTTCAATTCCCTGAAGGCCAGCCTGTTGATGATTTATGATGCCTGGAAGCACAGAGTCCCTAAATTAGGGTCAAAGCATCAGTGAAATTTTTACTGCTGTAACAAAAGATTCATTTTTATGATGCATAGTACTCTTCTTTAGCACCGAAAGTCATTTTAAAAATATATTATTTGGAGCAAGGTAGAGAGAAGACATCATTTTATATTTTAGGGTAAGATTAGATTATCAATAATCCAAATGAAAAGAAAGGAAGGAGAAAATGAATTATAGAAAATTTCACCCAGTATATTGTTTGTCTAAAACTCAGAAGAAACAGGGTGTGGTGGTTCACGTTACTGGGGAGGCTGAGGCAAGAGGATCACCTGAGCCCGAGTTTGAGGTTGCTGTGATCTATGATGCCAGGGCACTTTACCCAGGGCAAGAGAGACTCTGTCTCAAATAAATAAATAAATAAAACTCATAAGAAACAATTATGAGCTATTGAGTATATTCAATATCAGTATAAAAATTACATAATAAGAAAACTTCATTTATACTAATGTAATTCATTGAATAAGCTTAGAGATTCATATTTTACAAAGTGGTTTTAAATGCAATAGTTATTAACTTTTTTCATCCACTGAATCTTCAGAGAACTTAATGAAAGTTATGAGTTCCTTCCTCTTAAAATATACATGTAAAATTTAGTTATAAATAAAACAAGATTCATAAAACCATGTAAACTCCAAAATGCTAGGGTATGACCCATCTGGACATGTACTATATAATCACTGGAGCCACTTCTCTGAGTAATTCAAAAACATTTGTGACAATTATTTTTGATAGACCCAAATATCATTTCATGACAAATGTTCTACACATGTGAATGCAGCTTAGGGCAGTTTGTGGGTATTTATAAACTATTACATTTACTGCTTATAACTCTAACTTTTCTTCCTAGAAGTAATGGAGCATATACTTTATCCTCACTTCAAACTAAAAAAAAAACAAAAAAATACAAAACAATAATGTTCTCAAATACTTACCCATTTGAAACTGTTTCTTTGAATTAATGAAGAAGTTTGTGATGTTAGAGTCTATTGCAACTAACCTAGAAAATATTTATGCTTCAAAACAGACAATCATTATTTATGATAATTCATAGCAAATGCCATTCAGTATGTCATTTCTTTAAAATGGGGCTTTTTTTTTCACTTTCATATAGGCAGTTGTGGTTTGGAGGGTAGGGAGTTAAAATGTAAGACATTAGGACACATTTTACACAAACAAACTTGATAATAGCTAGGTATCTGAAAGCCAAAATAGTCTGTAACACAAAGTTGTAGTAATAATATTAGAGATGGTGAAATAGCTAAGTCAAATGTCCAAGAAGTCCGAGGACTAAACATATGGTAATTATATGTAGTAGCAATCTCAAGTCTGGAAAAATGAAACTGAAAAACTTTGGCTAGAAAACTGGTTAGAAAGAGATATGAAGGCATGTCTTATGTAAATAATCCCCCTTATTTTCTGTGTAATCTGTTAGAGTCATTGATTTTAGTAATCTCAATGAATATCTGAAATTATCGAATACTAGATGTCTAAACAGAGTTAACTTATTTACTTTGTAATAACTTTTATTCATTTCAAAAATATTTACTAAGAGCCTACTATATGCCAGGAATTATGATTGATGAAAAAAGAAAAATAATAAATGGGACCCAATTGCTGCCTCAGGTAAGTGAGACAGGGCCAGAAGATGGAAAAATTTAATACTGTATGACAAGTGCTTTGATGAAGAAAGCTGAGGTATTAGAAAAGATCATAGAAAATGAAATAACTCAGTCACAAACAGGAGATTAAAAAGGGACTTTCAATACTAGTAGAAAATATCTACTGTGATGGTGGGGATAAGAAGAAAAGGGACAGTGTCTTCCAGGTAGAGTGAAGAGCGTAATCAAAGCTCTGAAGTAAAGGGAAAGTATAGGAGGTTCTTGAAATGCTGAAGCTTATTTTTCAAGTAAGTATATCAGCATTCTATTGTTGATATAACTAATTGCCACAAACTTAATGGCTTACAACAACATAAATTTATTATCTTACAGTTCATAGATCAAAGGTCTGACATCATTCTCTTATAGTTAAAATCAAGATGGCAGCAGGGCTGGAGGCTTTGTTGAGAATCAGCTTCCAGACTCATGGAAGTTGTTGGCAGATTTAGTTTCCTGACATTGTACTGAAGTGCAATCAGTACTGAAATAACCATTTCTTTGCTGAGATCCTTCCACCTTCTAGAGTCTACCTGCTTTCCATGGCTCAAGACCCCATTTATCTTCAATGCTAGCAACAATGGGCCATATCTTCTTCCCATCTTTATTGCTTTCTCTTCTGCCTTATCTCCCTGACCTCAACCAAGACAAGAGTTTTTGAAGGGTCTTTGCTTTGAAGGGCTCAATATGATTGGATATTACATAGCCAAATAATACATAATATTTTCCTATCTCAACATCTGTGAAATTAATCATCTCTGCAAACTCTTTTGTCATGTAATGTAACATACTCATAGGTTCTGGAGATTAAGTTGTGGATAACTTCGCTGCAGGATGAGAGCATTATTGGTCTACCACAATGGATAAGACTAGAAATGTAAACAATGTCCTGTATGATAGGCTGAGCAGCAAGACTTAATCCCGAGGGCAAAGGAAGAATATTACATCATTTTTAAGAAGATTTGCATTTCAGATCTTTTGCCTTTGATATTGAGATTGGACTGGAGAAGATAAGATCTGAAATAGTAATACTACATAGAAGTCTTAACATCTAGACAAGATCTAAAGTGTGCTTGACTAATATAGAGGTAGTATTCATAGAGAGAAAGAGAGATTTAAGATATAAAAGGGATAAAAAAATCATACAGTTATTGTTTGTGTTTGGGAATGTGGAATAGGAGATAACAGGTAACACTTAGTTTGAATTTGCCTAGTTTGGTAAATATTGTAATCATTAACTGATACAAGAAATACAGAGGAACTGGTTTAGGAAAGGAATCATTTCATACATCTTTAGATAGAGATGCTTATTTAAAACTTCAGTATAGGTATCTGGTAGGTATAGGCAAAAAGCCTTTATACAGATTAATTCTGTGAGCATATAAATCTGAAGTCTTGCAGAGCTGTGAAGGAAAAAAGCCTGGATGGAACTCCCTAGTGGCTAGTAACCTAGTCACGTAGGAGGCAGAGCCTGCAGGCAGGTGTCTGTATATCTCAGGAATTTCCTGACTACTTCCTAAGAATGAATGACTGCCTCCAGATGGTCTGTTAAACATCAAGCATTGTATCTGATTTCTCCACTGGACTTCTGTTTTGTGATTTGTTATTTTAAACTACCTAGTATAAAGATAACTTTAGATAAAGTTAATGGTATGGTTATCAGTTAATCAGTAGACATTTAGACACCAGGTGGCTAGAGGTCTGTGTCATGAGATTATTGATTAATAGTGTGTACATGTAGTATTGGTGGAATAAGTTTTGGTGGAATAAAGAAGTTTTGATACATGCCTAAGAGAGCTGTAGTCTTCCTTATTTCTCTGACATTTCAGATGCATGCTTATACTCTGTGATGTCACATCACGCATACGTCACGTAATAAGTAGGTGACTGGGTAATCCAGTTTAGGTCTCAGAAGAGTTATGAGTTGAAAATTTCCTTTAAGAGGTGTACTAAAGGTACTAAAGGTATATGAATACATGTAATACCCAAGAACAGTTTCCTTTAAGAGGTGTACTAAAGAGTTACTAAAGGTATATGAATACATGTAATACCCAAGAACAGTTTGGGAAAATAAGAAGAGAATAATGTTGAGAATAATCACTCTACTTGGAATGGCTATAGACAAAGAGGGTCAAAGAGTTGATGATGAGTGAAGAAGAAAGAAGTTAGGAATAAACTCAGTGGATGTGATGTCATGGGATACTAAAAAGAGCAAGTATTTCAGTAAATATTTCAATTAGTTTAAGTACTAATTCATAACCCTTTTATGTAGCAAGGGAGATTTTAGAGCAAGTCGCTTTAATGAAGTGATGTGGGAAAGAAAGAGTCCAAAATGAAATGCATTGAATGATAGAGACCCAGCCAAATACAGCAGACCCACCCAGATTGTATCAACCCCCCTCTTCTGACAAATGTCCCACCTAGAATAGGGAATGTGCCAACCCTCCACCCTTCCAACCTTTAAACCCCCATCCACTACTACGCACATCCTGATTTCTTTCTTGAACTCAGCTCAACCTCACCTGGGTGAAAATACAAGCCAATATTCCCCACACAGTACGGAGATTCCATTTTCCTTTCTTTTTGCATTTCAGTATGATTTTTATTTCAGTCTTTGACCTTTCATTTTGGCACCATGACTCTGATCAGGGAGAAGCCCCCCTGGGGGGCCTAAATATCCCCATTGGACTCAACTAGATGGACTCTTGTTCCAATGAGATGAAGGAAAGCAGGGAAACCCCTCCAACCCCCACCCCAAATTCATCCATTTATTGGTGAGGTGAACATTTGTCTAAAACCCTTTCTAAACCTTTTTAACTTCTCTTTCCATTTCCCCCCCTCAAACTCCCCTTTCTCTCTCCCTCTATCTCTGGAGCTCTTAAGCAGTCATACATAGCCCCTCTCAGTTTTAAAAAAATTCCGGTGGTCTGTGCTTCACCCCTGTGAGCTGGGCTCGCCCGTCCAGTGCCTCATGTTTGAGGATGTCCTCCTGTGGACCTGGACCACTCTTCCAGCTGGTTAACCCAGCCTCATTTTTCTAGCTTATGTCACTCATGGAAGCCTAGTTCCCTGATCTAAGCCCCACCCACCCACAGGCTCTCTTTACATTCTTGCTTTAGTCTCAGTTTTTTTTATTTCCAGTTTTCAATACAGGGACTACTCAGTCACGGATTCCCCCTCTTCACCTTTAAGCTGCCTTTTAACTCACCTTAAACCTCTAAAGCTCTATCCTGACCTTAAAACTAAACACCTCATCTTTTTCTGTATTACTGCCTAGCCTATGTACAGCTAGACAATGGTTCTTGATGGCCTGAAAATGGCATATTTGACTTCTCAGTTCTCACTGATCTTAATAATTAATGTCAGAAATTAGGCCAATGGTCACACCAGGCAGTCACCTGAGAAACAACTGATCATATCCTTGCTATATGTGGATATCAACCAGTTTAACTGAAGACTCAAAATGTTCCTGTAAACATCACTCCCCTCGCCCCACTTTCTTCCCCCTCCCCATTTTCCTTTTCCTTACAGGAAGCCCACACCTCCCCTCATCCCTCAGGGAGCAGTCAAAGAGATACCATGCCCATCATCTCACCTCTTTATAGTAGACTAAAAAGAGGGGGATGATAGAGTCAAATGAAGGGACCCTGACCAAATAGAATTTACCCACCCTGGATGTCCCACCTAGGAAAGGCGAATGTGTCAACCCCATGCTTCTGACCTTTAAAATCCTCATCCACCATTACCCATGTGCTGATTTCCTTCTTGAACTCAGCTCACTCTCACTGGGGTGGAAATAAAGCTGATGTTGCCCACACAGAACCTGGATTTTGTTTTCCTTTTGTTTCACTCTTGGAATGGTTTTTATTTTGGTCTTTGACCTCTCACTGAAGAGTAAATGAGAAATAAGAAGGGAAGGCAGTAAAGAGATCAGAGCCTCAAAATTTTACTTTAGCACATGGCTATGGGATGGTGAGATTTTGTTTACTCTGCTTTTGTTAAGTTGGTTTGTGTTATCTGTGTCAGATATGTGTGTTTTTTACTACTCTTGTATTATATCATGAATAGGTTTAAATTTACATAATGAAATACATTTTACAGTGAAAATCCATACACACACCACTAATAAGTTAATGGCTATTGTTCAATTAATATTTGACTGTACTTTGTATTACCGCATTTATACGCCTTTTCAGCCCTCTACCCATTCAGTAAATAAATATTTTTATACTTTTCACAGTAATTTGCAAGGCATAAGTACCATTTTCCCCAAATACTTTAGTATTAATATAATTTAAAAAGCGAAGACTTTTTTTTTTTTTTTTAGTTTTTGCAACAAAGTTTGGATAAAATGTAAAATATTTAAACAGATCTTGCACTGAGTTGTGATAAATGCCTATAGATATCCAACCAAAATTTCTATCAAGATAAAGAACAGTACCAACACCACAGAAAATCCCTTCTTTACCACTTAACAATCATTTCCCTGAAGCAATGTATTTCTTACTATGCTTTAGTTTTGTCTCTTTTGAAATTCATGGAGATAGCATCTTGTATTATGGACTCACTTGTAAAAGCTTTTTCGCTCAGCATGCTGAATTTGAGGTTTATCCATGTTATTTCACATATCAGTTGTTTATTTTTTTAATTATTATCTATGGAATTAATGTATTTCAATATATTTAATGGCTAACTGGGATACTTCTAGTTTCTGGTACTTACAAATGAAGATGCTATTGTAGGAATCATGGAGAAACCTGTCCTTTTCCCTTTGGTGGGTTCACTGAAAGATTAAACTCACAATTATGATAGATTAATAAGAGAAGAGTTTATTTCCAAATACCATGCACATGGTAAGAACCCCAAGAATGATTACCCAGTGTCTCAGTGATGGTCTGAGACTTTAATAGATGCCTTTTGGAGGGAGGACGGAAAATATGGAAAGTATAGGTGCAACAAGTGGTTGCTATAGGGGATGGAGGGATCCAGATTGACTTGTAAATTAACCTGAGAGATGTGTATTGTGTTTTAGCTTATTTGGGGATAGGCTTGTTAGGATGTAAAAAAAAAAAAAAAAAAAAAAACGGAAATCTGCAACCCCTTTTGATTCCCAATTAGGTTATTTAGGTTTTATGCAGATAGAGGAAAAATCTTTTCTGATCATGAATGGCCTTTAATTCAAAATATTCTTTATACCAAGGAGTCATATTTTGGGGTGAAGTGTCCTTAGCTCCTTCACTATCAGCATTGTTATAAAGGCTTCTTTTGGCTTCTGTTTTATTTCTCTTGGGTAAATGCCTGGGAGTGGGATTGCAAGCTTGTGGGCTAAGTGTTCATTTAATTCTAGAAGAAGTCAAATGTTTCTCCTAGGTAGTTATACAAGAACTTAGGAGAGTTCCAGTTTCTCTATATACCTACTCATTAACATCTGTTACTAACAGGGTTTTTAACTGAATCTGTTCAAGTGGGTATATAATAGTATCTCTTATTTTTAATTTGCATTTCTCTGATGACTCATGATATTAACTAATTTCCATGTATTTACTGCTCTATCACACATATTTCTTTATAAAATATCTGTTCATGGCTCGGCGCCTATAGCTCAACCGGCTAAGGCGCCAGCCACGTACACCTAAGGTGGCGGGTTCAACTCCCCAGCCCGGACCCGCCAAACAACAATGACGGCTGCAACCAAAAAATAGCTGGGCGCTGTGGCGGGCGCCTGTGGTCCCAGCTACTTGGGAGGCGGAGGCAGAAGACTCGCTTGAGCCCAGGAGTTGGAGGTTGCTGTGAGCTGTAATGCCATGGCACTCTACCCAGGGGGATAGCTTGAGGCTCTGTCTCAAAAAAAAAAAATAAAATAAAATAAAATAAAATATCTGTTCATATGATTTCCATTTTAAATTTAGTTGTTGGTATTTTTAGTATTGATTTATAAGAATTCTTTTTCTTTTTTCTTTTTCTTTTTTTTTTTTTTTTAAGACAGAGTCTCAAGCTGTTGCCCTGGGTAGATTGCTGTGGCATCACAGCTCACAGCAACCTCCAACTCTTGGGCTTAAGTGATTCTCGTGCCTCAGCCTTCCAAGTAGCTGGGACTACAGGCACCCACCACAACACCCGGCTATTTTTTGTTTGCAGTTGCCATTGTTGTTTGGCAGGCCCGGGCTAGATTTGAACCTGACAGCTTCAGTTCGTGTGGCTGGTGCCCTACCTGCTGAGTTACAGGCACCGAGCCAGAATTATTTTTCTTTTCTGGTGACAAAGTTTTACTCTGTTATTCAACAGTGAAGTCATCACAGCTCACTGTAATCTTAAACTCTTGGGCTCAAGACATCCTTCTGCCTTAGCTTCCCAAATAGCTAAGACTACAGACACATGATATCACACCACCACATCTGACTAAGTTTTCTATTTTTTGGAGAGATGGTGCCTGACTCTTACTCAGTCTGGTCTCCAACTCCTGGCCTCAAGCGATCTTCCCACCTCAGCTTCCCAAAGTGCTAGGATTATAGCTGTGAGCCAATATGGCCAGCCAATTTACAGAAATTCTTTAAGTTTCCTGGGTATCAGTTGCAAATGTTTCCTCCTAGTCTGTGGTTTACCTATTTAATTTTCTCAGTAGTCTATTGTTATGCACAGAAATAATTGATGTAGATGTCTTTTTAAAATGGTTATTTATGGCTTTCTGTGTTTAAGAAATATTTGTCTCTCTGACGGTCTGAAGAAGATCCTCTGTCATTTTTTTCCCTCTAAATTGAGTAATTTTAGTTTCAGTATTTAGATCTATGATCAAATTTAAGATAATTTGATATGATTATCTAAGTACTAATTCTGTACTTTCTAGACTCTCTAATCTGTTTTACTGATATATTTATTTATCATTTGCAATTATGTACTATCTTCTCCAAAGCTGTATAGTAAGTGTGAGTTATTGAACCATTGTTTTTTAATATTGCTTTGGAAATTCTCAGGCTTTTTTATTTCCATGTGTATATTAGACTCAACTTGTAAATTTCTAAATGTTAGAAAAGAAATACATGCAATCATAAAATTTTAAATTTATATATCAATTTGGGAGAATGAGATATTAACAATGCATAGTCTTCCAGTTCATAAATAGTATGTATCTTCCTATTTAGGCCTTCCTTATTTTTTCTCAGCAAATGTTACAGATTTTAAGTACAGAGTCTTGAATATCTCTTATTAATTTTTTGACACTTTGAAAACTGAGTATTTTAACATTTCACTTCCTAATTGTTTGTTAAAATATGTAAAATAAATTAATCTTTATTTATAACTTCTATTCTATATTCTTGTTAAGTTCACTTATTAATTCTAGTTATTTTATAAGGGCTTTAGGTGTTTTATATAAATAGTCTTAAAATCTATGAATAAAACCTTCTGAATTTTTTCTTTATAATATTTCTAATTCTAGTTTCTTCTTCTTTCCTTATTATAACATGTAGGCAAACTCTGCTGAGTACTCAAATTGTTGAGTAGAATTGGTGAGAATGAAATTTTTTGCCTTGTCCTGATCTCAGAGGGAAAACATCCACTGTTTCATTAAAATGTGATTTTAGCTATAATGTTTCTAAAGGTCACCTTTCTTTAAATTAAGGAAATTCCTCAGATTCCTGGTTCACAAAAATTTGGTTTTTGAATCTATTAAAGTGATTAATACTTTGTTAATACATGCAATTACATTTCATTTTATGGATATCAGATAATTTTTTATTCACCTTTTGATAGACATTTAACTTATTTTCAGTTTGCAAATAAAGTTGTCATAAACACTCAGATAAAATTTTTTCCATGAACATATGCTTTCATTTTTCTTGGATAAGCACCTAAGACAGTAGTGGCTGAGTCTAGTACGCACCTAAGTCATAAACTCAAACAATGCATCTATAATGCAGAAATCTTGCAGTTTTATAGGTTCATTTAACACCCTGGTGAGTTGTTTTATTTGTTTGTTTTTTGGTTTTTTGAGAGAGCATCTCATCTTCTTATCTTGCTCTGTTGTCCAGGCTAGAATGCAGTGAAGCCATCACAGCTCACACCAGTTTCAAACTCCTGGGCTCAAGCAATTCTCCTGTCTCAAGTTCCCCGGTAGCTGGGATTGCAGATATACACCATTGCACCCACAGACATGTATTTTTATAAGATCAGTTTCAAGATATTTTATTTATTTGGGGGATTCAGCAGTTTGAAATGATTAGCCTAATTATAATTTTCCTTTAATTTATCTTGCTTTGAAGGATCTTATTGAATTAGTAAATCTACATATTTCAGAAACTTGTAAAATTGTCGGCCATTATTTCTTCAAAACATTTTCTACCCCCATTTTAAATCCTCTTTCTAGAATTTTAATTATATATTAGACATTTTAATGTTGTCCCACACATCTCTAAGGCTCCATTTTATCTTTTCAATCTTTTTGTCTGTGTTTTTCAGATTATATAATTTCTACGGTGAAGGAGCTCCAGGAAATCTCAACTCAAAATATGACTTGTTGGTATAAAGAATGTTTTGAATTAATGACTCTTAAAGATCAACAGACCTTCTTTCTGCATAAACCTAAATGACCTGATCAAAAGATCACAGTGAGCAATTGGCTTCACATCCTTTCCCTCTTATCTCCTTATACTACAGGAAAAAAAGATCAAGGATGCTAGCAGACCTGGCCCATTT
Organism: Otolemur garnettii; assembly: GCF_000181295.1. Lineage (NCBI taxonomy): Eukaryota > Metazoa > Chordata > Mammalia > Primates > Galagidae > Otolemur > Otolemur garnettii. The sequence continues at coordinate 11,300,162 of NW_003852397.1, read as the reverse complement.
ATTGTAAACACAATTTACCTGTCTGTCAGGTTCATTTAATTCGCAAAGAGAAGTTGCTCTGTTACAAGTTGCTCTGTTTCCCCTATCCACTCCTCCTCCCTAGTACCATTTGTTACCAGTAAACACAATATTGCCACATTTGTACTCCATATTTCCCCTCCCTTCTAAAAAGACAGGTAAAAAATACCTGAACTTCTTTGGGATATTGGGTAATTACTATGTGATTCTCCCCGTATCCATGGTATTGGTAAATAAACATTTCTCTTATAAATCTGCCCTAATTGTGTGTTCTGGGCCGTTTTCCTCTACACCTACAGTTGATGGATCTTCACTGTGTCTTTGTTCTTTGTGTCTTTGCTCTGTTGTTAAGCACCTTGAGTTATTATTATTATTTTTAAATGTGATACTTTGTCAGTTTTTGTTTTTTCTTTTTTTGAGACAGGGTCTCACTTTGTCATCCTTGGTAGAGTGCTGCAGTGTCATAGCTCACAGCAACCTCAAACTTGGGCTAAAGCAATTCTCTTGCCTCAGCCTCCCAAGTAGCTGGGACTACAGGTGCCCACAGCAATGCCCAGCTATTTTTAGAGATGGGATCTCACTTTTGCTCAGGCTGGTCTTGAATCTCTGCGCTCAGGCAACCCAGCCACCTGGGCCTCCCTGAGAGCTGATTACAAGTGTGAGCCACTGTGCCTGGCCTACTTTGTCAGTTTGGAAATTTCCATTTTAACAGCTTCCTTTTTACTTCTAAGATTTATTATCTTTTTTACTCCTTAGAAATAATTCATTTTTCCTCATCTCATTGAGCATGGTTATTACGGTCACCTTGAAATCTTGCTTACTAGTGCCAACATGTGTGTCATTGTTGTTGGTCTCCATTGTTTTTTTCTTTGCTTGAGGATCATTTATGATTTCCTGTTTCTTGTATTGTTAAGTAATTATGCATTGTATCTCATATGCTATGAATATGTAGTTTACTATCTATATTCTGTCATGTTTTGTCAAAGACTATTCTTTTTTTTTAAGCAGGCAGTTAACTTGGCTGATCTACATTTGAAAACTGCCCCCTGCAGTGATAAGCAGCTAAAATGTAGGTTCATTTTTCTCCTGTGCTAGGCTGTATACACATGGGTAAGAGAGTAGGGATGAGTTTATACAAAGAATTTGGGTTTCCTTTTACTTGATGTCTCATTTTTGAGATTCACACCTCAATTTCTAGTATCTGTATTTGTACTGTAGTCTATTTTCTAGCTCTGCAGGCCAGTAAATCATAGGTTTCTATCTGATTCTGGCTGTTCTCAGGTCAAAAATTGAGAAAAAACAGAAGATAGAAAAAGATAGAATACTTACCTTATGGTATTCCCTTCTTCTAAATGTTTTTTCCCATATACTAGCTACCTGATTTTGTTCACTCTTCAGTAGATTCAGGTAGTTTTATATATTATATCCAGAATATATTATTTTTATCTAATTAAGAGTTGCTCTACTGAGAAGAATGTGTTTCAACTCAATCCAGGTTAATACAAAAGATGTAAATACAAATACTATTCAACCATCTTTTTAAATGACTGAATAATATTCTATGGTATACATATACCATAGCTTGTTTATCCATTCCTAGGTTGGTGGGCATTTAGGCTGTTTCTTCCTTTTGTTGATTATAAATTGAGCTGTGTTAAATGGTCTAGTGCAAATGTTCTTATGATAAAAGGATTTTTTTTTTCCTCCTGGGGAGATGCTTAATAATGATATTGAAGGATCAAATGGGAGGTCTAATTTGAGTGGAACACATTCTTCTTAGTAAAGTATCTTAAGAATGGATAAGCAAGAATCCAATATACTAAATTTTGATATGAAGGCAGTTGATGATCTAAGACATAACCTCATAAGAGAAAATTTCAAATCAATTCAAGGTGGGGGACAGGGAAATGAGGGAGAAGGGAGAAGAATGGAGGTTTATGGTGTAGAGCACAGCTTTTTGGGGTGGGACACAATTATAAGAGGGACTTTACCTAACAAATGCAATCAGTTTAACCTAAATCTTTGTGCCCTTAGTGAATCCCAAACAAACAAACAAACAAAATTAAACCTATATAAGTACATATAAAAATAAATTAATTAAAAAAGAAAGATAAAAAGAGTTGCTCTGATAGGAACTTAGTCAACACAAAGGGGAAACTCATTTTTTTAAGGCAAAAAGATTTGAGAATGTTTAAAGAATTATGGAGAATAACCAGAAAAGAGTGATATCTTAAAGATACTAGAGAGAGTAGAAAAGTAAATTGATGGAGCCTGGACACTGAAGGAGAAAGTCAATGAAACATCTAGTAAACACATGGAGTATTATATTAGTATTAGATTATTATGGGGGTTTTAGATAGGAAGAGGCAAATGGCAAAAGGAAAGAAGGAGGGAATTCGTCATGACGATACTATTTGTAGGTGTTTGGAAATATAAGTAGTGTTTCCATCATATTCTTTCTATCATTTAAAGCCTAAATATGTTTAATTTATATTTATGGTGTAGTTATTTTGGTAATATTAAAGAGTAACTGACATAAAAAAAGAAGAATTTTTAGATATTTCATAACTCATATCCTTATTTACACTTCTCCAAACAGGCTCAACCAGCTCCTAACAATATATTAGTCTGTATTATACAATAATTAGTTTTTATTACACAATACATTAGTTTGATTGTTCTGTATATGATAAATAAACAGAGTAAAATAAAATAGAGTAAAAGAAACAGAGTAAAGTAAAACAATTATTAATGATTAAGATCACCCTGTTGAGGATAGCCTTATGAACAGATTTTCAAGCCTCTACTTCCTTCACAGCACAATCAGGGGCCAAATTCACAGTCTTTCACAGATGGATGAGAAAGCATGCCAAAAACATAACCACTTTTCTGGGTCTAAAAGAGGCCAGCCAAGCTATTGGTGATGGTCACAGCAGGTGGGAAAGATTGAAGTCTACAATAACACAAAAAAGTGAGAATATTTAGCTTACTATTATAGTGATCTCTACTTATCCTCAAATTGCTGAACAAAAGGTAGTGAGGTTGGAAATGAATGGGAGAAATAATCTGGATAGTCACATTTAATTGCTTTGTGACCAGAACTGTTGTATCTAAAGATAAAACCTTGGCTTGAGAAACCTGGCTATAGGCTAAACCATTGCTAAGGTCATACACAGTGTCATCTCCCAGAAGCAGTAACAACATGGAGTACTGAGAGCTGGATATGAGTGAGTTCAATCTCCTGAGTGCTGTGGCTCAGACCCAGATGAACTGAACCCTTGGTCCTTTAGCTGGTACAAGATAGAGAACTGAACTCTCACTCTCTGGACAGTAAAACAAAACGTATGACTATACCTGGACCATATTTGTTTTATGTAGAACATCCAGTACATTTTTTAATGCATAGAAATACAAAGAGGCATATAATCTGGCACACAATCAAGACTAAAATTAATAAAATCAACTTCTGGGTGAGTCTGTTATTGGGATTGGCAAAGACTTTAAACAATTTCACAGAAAGTTGTATGAATACACAGAAAAAAATAATAATTAGTAAACAGATGTGGACTTATCAGGAGAGATATGAAAAAATATAAAAAAGAATGAATTATCAAACCAGTAAAGGTAATATTGCACCCCAAAAGAAAAAGAATGAATTAGAATTTCTGCTTCAAGAAAGCTAAGTATAACTAAACTCCCTGCACATTGTATATAGAATGAGCACAAGAAGGTTCAGAAAGGTAGAGAGAGAAGGCTGGGGACATAGGTGTTAATTCTGCTAGATTTTCCTTTTTTGTCTTACAGATCCTAGACACAGAGTTGAAGAGGCTACAGATTCAGAAACATCAATAGGCACAAGTAACAAAAACCCTGGAAAATGTATTCTCTGTAGCCAAAGGACCAGGAAGGGACAATATTTTAGTAGCAATATGTTAAAATCTTTATTCAAATCTTCCCAAACTGTAGTGCTATCTCCTTACCTCTATACCTCAGTGAAAGCCAGGTAGGAGCCCACACTTCTACCCTTACAGGTTTGTACCGAGGCAGTCAAATACCAGTGTTGTGAATGCTTCAGAGAAGACCAAGTAGAGACCTGTAAATTTCAGAGATATGAATTTTATCCCTGTCGGCCAGTATTGAACCACCCCTTTGCCATCCCTTAGTCCTAATAGCACGTGGAGACCACATGTGGACTGCTACATCTACCTAGAAGTAACAAGGTACCCCTCCCTCTCTCCACTGGATGGAGTCAGAGAAAACCTGGACAAAGAGGTATGCCAAACAGCAGAATAACTATATCCAAATAGGGTAGCCCTTCAGGGAGGTATAACAAACAAAATAAAACAATAATATGGTAGAAATAATCTTCAGATATTACATTAAATGTAAAGAAATTGGTAAAATAGATAAAAATATGACAAAGTATAAGTTGTCTACAAGAAATTCACTTCCAATATATTGACATAGGCAGTTTGAAAATAAAAGGGTAGAAATATATATGTTATGTATAATATATAAAATAATATATTAACATTTGTTTCATATGTATACCAAATATTCATCAAAAGAAATCAGTATAACTAGATAGTCTAGGGGCATAATTGTTAATCCCTCCAGATTTTCCTTTTTCTATCTTCTATCAGATAAGAGGTCTTAGAGCAAATAGTTACCAGAGAAAGAGAGGACTATTATGAAATTAAAAAAGGTAAAATTATCAAGATGACATGGCAATCTTATATGTGTTTGCACATACAAAATAAAGTATACAATATGTCAAGCAAAAAGTCATAAAACTTTACCACAATTAAAAACTTTAAAACTTTTAAAAATTGATAGAAATGTAATGAGAAATAGAGAAACCCACAATCATATTTGGAGACATCAATACCCCTTTTCTCAACAACTGATCAAACAACTGGACTGAAAGTTAACAAGGATATAGAAGAACTTAATTCCATCAACAACAAGTTCTAATAATCAGTTGTAGAATATTCCACTCCAACTCCACTCAACATGAGCAGAAAACATGTTTTCAAGAGTTCTAAGAACAGATTGAGATAGACTATCATGCCCTATAAACCAATGCTTAACAGGTTTAAAAAACATGATATCACACAGAGTATGGTCTCTGACCACAATGGACTCACACTAGAAATCAACATGGTTAACATAAAAAGAAAATCTCCAAAGTATTGGGGACTGAAAAACACATTTCTAAGATAATCTATGAATCAAAGAAAATGTCTCAGAGGAAAGAGGAAAAAACCTGCAAAAGATATACAAACCCATCAACAGAAGTATGAAGTATGCTCCTGGCCAACAGACAAAATGCACTCACTTAGAACCAGATAGCCACGGCTGGATGAGGCAGCAGTCACGTAGTCAGTGTTCTCAGCAAGGTGTTATACTTAGGTCATTCCAAAAGTTTTGACATACACAAAAGTCAAGAAATATAAAATCTGCACGGATGGCAACAAATGAAGCCCTCTCAGCAGAACTGATAAGCTGAGCAAGTTTAATCTTGCACAGGTAAATGAGAAAGGATGTTGTCCACTGTGCTTCTTGGAGATGAAATAATGGACGGTGACATAGCCTGTCTCAAAACTTTTGTAGTGACCCATGTAAAAGTGTCACAGGACCTTCATTTCTATAATCAAAACCAACAAATTTCTTTTGTCAGTGCCAAGATCAACTGCAGCTAGAATTTGCTCCCTCTTCCTTTTCTCCCCCATCAAACTGGCCCTTTGAAAGAATCATCTGCCAGATTCTTCTGGTTTGGGGCACAGACACCACCAAATCAGGGCTTGACCAATCAAAACTGAACAAATTTGAACACTTCATTTATATAAATGAACCTGACTGAAGACTTTCCCTATCTAAGCCAACTTCCCTTTTTTCTTGGGAAGGCATACTCACTGTATACCTACCTAAAATGCAAACTTTGTTTTATAGAAATTATAACTATTGCATTTTGCTCTGCAGATCTCATGGCCTTTCCTTAACAATGGATATATAATTTGTGGTATATTTATGCAATAGAGTACTATGTATTAATACAAAGGAGTTGACTATTTGAATATTCAGTAAGAAGAATTAATATCACAAACATACTGAGAAAAATAAGCAAGACACACTCAAAAAAGTAAAAGACGAATTTGAACTAATTTAAAGAGACATAAATCAGAATGATGGCTCCAGATGGGGGATGAGAGATTGACAGAAAGGGGGTAGATGAGAACTTTCTGTAAAGTTGCAGATATGCTACACCTGGATAGGAGGTGGGTTAAACAGTGTGTATGTTTTCAAAGCCCATCAAACTGTACAATTAAGATCCCAGTATTTTACTAAAATACAAAAATAGTTTTATTTTATTTTATCTTATTTTTTTAGGGACAGAATCTCACTTTGTTGCACTCAGTAGAGTGCTCTGGCATCACAGCTCACAGTAACCTCTAGCTCTTGGGCTTAGGTGATTCTCTTGCCTCAGCCTCTTGAGTAGCTGGGATTACAGGTGCCTACCACAACACTTGGCTATTTTTTATTTTATTATTATTATATTTTGTTGTTGCAGTTTGGCTAAGGTTGGGTTCAAACCCGCCACCCTCACAGCGGTATATGGAGCCAGCGCCCTACTCACTGAGCCACAGGTGCCAGTCAATAGTTTTATTTTTTATTAATACATAACTATTGCCCATATTTATGTAGTACATGTGATATTTTGATACCTGCATATAATGTGCAATGATCAAGTCAGAGGAAAAAAATGATACAAAAATTAAATTTGAAAATGTAAAACTGTAATTCTTAACTTTATTCTTTCCCTACTTTCTTATATATTCCATCTTCAAATACTGTTGATCTGCTCCCCAAAGTACCTCTTACTATCCTATGCAATCCTCTTTGCCTATCGCTGCCCTAGATCAGAGGTTGATTTGGAATGAGATAATATTCATAGTTATTCTCCTGTTTTCAGTCTTGATATTCCTAGTTCATTCTTCCCAAAGTTTCTAAATGACTAAAAGGAAGAAAAATAGTTAACTCTTCACATAGAAAAGTTCCAGTTCCTCAGGGCACAAGTAACTCTTGATTTACTATCTGCCCATTCATTCACTATTACTCTAGCTGCGTCTTGGCTTGGAGTTTATATTATTTCCTTAACTAGTTTTGGCCTTAGTATGTCAACACACAAAACTCTAGATCTGACATTGTGTGGTTGCTCATGTCATCTTCTCTGTCTAGTATGTCTTTCTCTCTTAGTTTAGTGCTGTTACCTCTTCTTTATTTGTGAATCAGCTGTGCAATCAACATCTCCTCTTCTCTGACATCTCTCCAGAAACTATAAGAGGATAGTCCTCTCTTCCCTATGCTTATGTGCCACTCTGTATGTTACTATATTCCTGTACTTCTACAGCATTTTGAAATTGTCTTTTCATATGTCTACCTTCATTAAACCATGTGATTTGCGAAGATAAGACTAAGTTTAATTTGTTTTTATTTACGACAAGTGTCAAACATCACACCTGCCTCATAGTGGACCTTAATGTTTGATAAATGGATTAATGGGGTATATTAGTTGAAATTCCTAAACCGGCTGTACTACTGTGACTTTAAAGACTTATTTTGTCAAAGCAAAATTCAGATTTGCACAATTTTGATTAACACAATGTGATTTTACCTTATCTAAAGCTTGTCTGCCATTCAGAGCATGATTTCAAGTTATCTTTCTAGAAATGTACTTATCATAAATTGCAATTGGTGAAATGATTAAAATATCAATGTTAATACATAAGAGAAATAATTTCTGAGACCCACATATTGTAAACATAGAAAAGTGTCCTAAAAATTTCTCTATATTTGACTTATTTTCTCTGTTAAAAATTGATTGAAAGGATAATCTCAGTTGGAAAAAGAAGTCATTTAAAATAATTAAATAAAAAATGTATGCTCTAAATGCCATATTAAATGTAAATACAGCACATAACTTAAAAATAATTGGCATTCTTTTGAATCCTCCAAACTGTTAGGATTAATGATATTTTAACCATAGGTATTAATTTTATATTCTCAAAAACTTAAACTTGTAAACATTTTAAAGTTTGAGGCATTTTTCCAGGTCCCTGATTTTTTGTTAAATCTATATTTTCGTACATAAGGATCAGATTAATTATTTTAGACATTTTGCTAATTCAACCAAAATTGCACTCAAGGTTTATTAATCTTTTAATAAACTCTACACCACTTGAAGTCTTTAAAGATAAATAGTCACAATTCTCATAAGATTAATGATTCTCTTTCTCCGTCTGATTCAAGAATGTAGAATACAATGATGACTATGTGATAAAGTTACACATTCAGTAGCATGTAGGACTGAGCTTTAGTGCAAACATGGTGATTTACTGTGGGACAAAGTTTTTTTAACTTCAATATAAAATATATAGTTAGTAATACATATGTGATAATCAACAGGGTCTCATTGTTTACTCTTTGGAAGTTTCAAAATCTATGATTATGGAGGGAATGATGGAAAATGAAATCATTAATCTTGTTTTAATCGAAATTTTGCAACAGAGGAGAGGAGGGAGGAGGATGGGGGTCACAGCGTTATGGCACACCTCTTGGGGGCAGGACACAATTACAAGAGAAAGTTTACTTACCAACCGCAATCAGTGTAACCTAATTCTTTGTACCCTCCAATGAATTCCAAACAATAGAAAAAAGAAAAAAAAATACAGTAGAATCTCCATGCCCTTGGCAACATGCCATTAAAAATGCTTTCTTGGGCTCGGCGCCTATAGCTCAACCAGCTAAGGCGCCAGCCACGTACACCTAAGGTGGCGGGTTCGAATCCCCAGCCCAGACCCACCAAAACAACAATGACGGCTGCAACCAAAAAATAGCCGGGTGTTGCGGTGGGCGCCTGTGGTCCCAGCTACTTGGGAGGCGGAGGCAGGAGACTCGCTTGAGCCCAGGAGTTGGAAGTTGCTGTGAGCTGTAATGCCATGGCACTCTACCCAGGGGGACAGCTTGAGGCTCTGTCTCAAAAAAAAAAAAAATGCTTTCTTGCTTTTCAACTACTTATTGCTTCACATCTACATTCTCCAACCTAACCCAACCAAAATTCCCTTAAGGTCACAAATGACTGATGCCCATCTGGAAGATCAACTGAAACTGTAGACTTCCATGTTATAACCAAATATTCAAATATTTTCCAACAAAGAGCACACACAATGAAATAATTAAGAGGTTTATTAACTTTAAAATTAATAGTTTTTATGTTTAAAATTAAGTACATAACAGATTTTTACAACATCATGTAAACTTTTAAGTACATTCAAATTTTCATGGTCTTTTTGGATTACAGCTAAATTAATGCAGCTTTCCAACATGAAAAGATTCCCCACTCTCAGTGTAGAGAAATAGAAGCTGGTTCCAGTTGTGGAAGTTCGAGTCACGAGAATATTAAAAGAAAACAGAGAGGAATGAAGGATCATGAAAATAAAATGCATTCCATACCATGAAGTATTTTTTTTTATATGAGAAAACTGAGATTATTTTTTCAGATGTTCTAAAAATTCTTTAAGTCAGGGCAACAAAAAGATGGATTCTTTAGCTTTATCACCAGCTTATTTAATGATTGGTTTATTTATGGTTTATTTGTAACTTGCTTACTGTAAGATACACTTTTCCACATGTAGGATTCTTTGAGTTTTAACAAACGCATAGTCATGTCACGTCTGCCACAACAGGATGTAGAACCACTGGAATCGTCACCAATATATTCCCACAAACTACTTAGCCCATACCCTGGTAACCACTTATCTGATAGTTTTTTTTTCTCTCTAGAAAGTCATATAAATATATTTTCAAGTCTGGCTTCTCTCATTTGGCATAACACCCTTGAGATTCCTTTTATTGTTATACATACCAATAGTGGATTTTTCTATTTCTCCTCTATGTTCCATCAGCTTTTGCTTTTACATTTTGTAGCCCTAAGTTTCATGCATACACATTTAAAATTGCTGTGGCTTGTAGGTGCGTTGCTTCTTTTGCTGTATTTAGTGACCCTTTTTATATCTGGTTGGTTTCTTTCTTCTTAAATTTACTTGTATAATATTAATATAGCCATTTGGACTTTTGATCAGTGCTTGTATACTGCATCTTTTTCCACACTTGTTCTTTATAACCTTGTTATTTTGTTATACACAGAATTTCATATATATATAAAGGATATATAAAACACTTGTGACTTGTCTTATTCATCTCATCTGATTCATGCTTTTAATTGGTCTGTTCACTCTATAATGGATCCAAGTCTTCTATTTTATTATTAACTAATAATTGTTAGTTTAATGACTATTCTATTTGTTCCTCTATTTCTTCTTTTCAATCTTCTTTTGGTTATTTGAATATTTTTGATGTCCCATTTTAATCTACCTGTGGGTCTTTATCACTATCTCTGTTATTTTTTAATGGTCACCATAGGGATTAGAACATACGAGTCTAACTTCTAACATTACTCTCAGAGTAAGTAATTCACCATTTCAATTAAAAAGAAGAAACTTTATTACATTATAAATCTCTATTCTCCATCAATTATTTTGAAGTTGTCATGTGTATTGTGCCTACATACGTTGAAACCCCTGTATTATTAGGTTATAGCTTTCATATAAAAAGGTTTAAATTAGTTTCATAATAGAGGTGTGTACATTGGATACTTTTTCATCAATTCTTGTGATACTTTGCTAAGAAGGACATTCTCCAGCTCCATCCATGTGAACATGAAGGACGTAAAGTCTCCATCCTTCTTAATGGCTGCATAGTATTCCATGGTGTACATATACCACAGTTTGTTGATCCATTCGTGGATCGATGGACAGTTGG